>NW_017306442.1:960913-977096 GCF_000935625.1 Nanorana parkeri | reverse complement strand
ATATATATATATATAAACTGAACAGAGTAAAATGTTTTTCCAGGTATATATAATCTGTGTATTAGATGTTTTGCCCGGAGTTCATTGTCAATATAATTATAGCCCCCATAGTGATACATATCATCGCTCCTAAATAATGCTTGATCAGACAAACTAACCTCATTATTTGACACAAAAAAAATCCTCACTAACCTGCAAGATTTTTGTAGAGCGTCAAAGCTGCATATTTCTTTGTGCTTTCAATTTGGCTCCCACCATCTGCCTTAGTCATCTGTTCATATATTATTTTATTATCGCTATGTATTATTAAATTGTAACATGAATCAGGGAAAAGAGAGACATCTGTGGACAGTTAGTGGTTAAAATGATGAAATACAGCTCAAATTGTAATTAATTAAATTTCGCTGCTGTGTGTGTTTGTAATTGTATAATGAAGATACATTTGCATAATTGCATATTAAAATCTGCTTGAATCAAACCCTACTAAAATGATTTAGTTTTTAGAAATTGTCGCGTCTGAAATATTGCTGCTTGTTTATTTCCTGCGAGTGAGAAGAAGCGTGCCGCCCCGGAGATAACGATGGATTGCTGGAAGCAGAGTTGATGTAGAGTTCTAGGGGAAAGCTGGGAATGGAGAGGACTTTCCATTAGATATTCAGCCTAAAGCACAATTCTGAGCTCCAGGCTCGCCCAATGAGGAGCCCTTCATCCCCCCATGACGCCCCTGCCAGCAGTATGCTTTTAAAAATAAATCCTTCCTGACTGTCATGTTGTCCTCTTCTTCTTTGGTCTTCTCTCAGCAATCGGCAGCCCTGGATGATACTAAGTAGACATGTGCGACTTGCTTCGTTCTGAATCAAAATTCGCACAAATTTTCTGAAATTCGGACATTCGGACACATCTGAATTTCTAAATCCCAATGCATCTGAATGTGTCCGAATTCCAATTTCCGTTTGTGAATTTTGGATCCCGTCCGAATTTCATTCAAAAACTAAACTGAATTGGACATGTGACTTTTCTGGCCAATCAGATATTTTTTTCAGTTTAATGCATCCGAATGGGTCTGAACACACATTTTTGTTATGGCAACATGGGAGCCATATACAGTATATATATATGCGATTCGGAAATTCGGATCCCGAATGCCATTCGGGTCTAGGAGATTCAGCTTTAGTATTAATATCTGTATATGGATTTGTGTAGTATTCACAACGAATATTCGTAAACTCATCCGAAACTAACGTAATTCGGATTTCATCCGAATCCGAAACCCGAACCGATTTGAATTTGGGATCCGAATCCCGAAATAACAAAATAACCAAACCGAACCAAATTTTTCAGCAGCTTACATGTCTAATACAAAGAGTGGTGCTGACTTGATGACATCAGAGCTACTCTTTGTACCACTACACTGTGAGTTCAGGGCCCGTGCTCATGGGGGGTCCATGATACCCTGCACTCACCGTATGTTCTCAGTCTTCTGGGGGAGATTAGTGGATGACAACATTGTCAATAGCGTTATGTTGCAATGGGAAGTTGTTTTGGGTAAAAGGTTTTTTTTCAGTTTGTATTTTTTAGTTAATTTTGCACTAAAATAATTTTGTATTATTTGCTGGACTCCATTTCTTTCTACATATATTTATTATTGGGCGGACCTGATGGTGTCTACATGCGATTATCATGCAATAATATCAAGCTCTGTGAGAACTTTTTATTGCATTTGTGGTATGTGCTTGGTCCTCGACCTTGAGTGGAGCAGGGCGTCAACCATCCAGGAAGACTGGGGTACATGGTAGGACCCATACATTACATATGCAGGCTCTACTTTCTGCTCTCCAGCTGTAATTAAATGTTGTACTTTTCTGTATTTGCACTGCATGGCCAAACAAAAAGGCACCACTTGGATTTAGGGCAGTGTTATGATATGGGGGTTGCTTCAGTTGGTCAGGTCTAGGTTCAGCAACGCTAAGTGCCCAAAAAATGAGCTCAGCTGCCGACCTGAATATACTTAGTGATCAGGTTTTTCCATCAATGGATTTTTTTCTTCCCTGATGGCACATTGGACATATTCCAAGATGACGATGCCAGGATTTATCGGGCTCAGATTGTGAAAGAGCGGTTCAGGGAGCATGAGACATCATTGTCACTCATGGATTGGCACCACATAGTACAGACCTTAACCCCATTGAGAATCTTTTAGATGTGCTGGAGAAGACTTTACACTGTGGTCCGACTTTCCTCATCATTACTACAAGATCTTGGTGACAAATTAATCCACCTCTGGATGGAAATAAATGTTGTGACATTGCATAAGCTTATCAAAACTATGTCACGGCGAATGCACGCCATAATTAGAAGCTAAAGGCAATCCAACAAAATATTAGAGTGTGTGACTTTTTTTTTTTTTGGCCAGGCAGTGTATATGAGCTGGCCATTTAATTGATAATAGTCCACTCCCTGTGTAGGTTATATCTTATCTCAATAGTTATCTCATCTTATCACAACTCGCCCGTCCCCTCCTCTGTTAGATTGTAAGCCCTCAGGGGCAGGGCCCTCCTTACCATCTTGTCTTGAATTGTATTGTAATTGTAATGTCTTCCCTATATTGTAAAGCGCTGCGTAAACTGTTGGCGCTATATAAATACTATGTAATAATAATAATAATAGAGTAAACTATAACTTAGTTTTCCAAAGCACTGTGTATATAGGCTAGAAGGGCTCAATGCAATTAGTGACTCCTTCAAGGGTGAGCGCTTCACAAGTATTGCTAGGATGCCAAAAATCACGAGGTTTATGCCCCCTATATGAATTTGCATGGTCGTTTTTGGAAGTTCCACCACACTTTCCCTTTAACAATCATTTGTCCTTTCTTTAACTGTGAAAAAGTCTGGAGAAAATCTTCAACGTTTTACTTTATATTTTACCTGAGAAAGTTTTAATGTCCCAATTTCCACCTTGTGACTGGTAAGTGATTAAGTTACCGCAGTGAGATATGTCACTTCTATTGACTGGAAGGAAAAGCAGGAGTACAGACTGTAAGTCTGAAGCTGGAAAGTCTGGTTCAATAAATGCGTCTGCTGTTTGTTACCTTAGACAAGTCACTTTATATTTTAGTCTGGCACACGTTGAAGAGTTTATCTAGGGGCTCAATGAACTACCCTTCAGTATTCTGACAAGGGCAGCATGGCTCCCATACACAGCGAGTGTCTTGTGTCACCGGTTTAAAGGGGAAACTAGAGTGTATTGTAAGAGAGAGCACATATTATAGATTCTTCTATGTAACAAAATAGTTTTTGATCTATATTTTACACTGCTACATGCTGTATTTAATCTCTATCTAGAGTTCAGTTTTATTGTTCGCTGCAAAGTGACAGGTTCACTGTTCTCCTCGGGCAGTACATGCTCACTGCAACACCGCAATATTTTAAAAAAATTCTGAGTAGCCCTGTGCATGCCCTGTCCATAGCCCCTCAAAACTTTTAACTAGGGATGCACCGGAAGTTTGGCCGCCAAAATATATCGTCGGAAAATGGCATTTTGGCAAAATGCCGAAAGCCATCTTTCGGACAAAATAGTGGTGCATCCCTGCTTTCTCTCCTCCCCGCTGGGCGCTGCACATCGCAGCGTCCAGCAGGGAGAAGAAAAACTGTCACAGGAGGCCGAGCGGGGCGGGGGGAGTCACAAGAGGCCGGGCTCCCCTCCCCGCATTGGTCGCTTAGCCTTCTGTGACAGCGTGTCAGGATGGAGAAGGGGTACAAGTGATCAGTGATCGCTGACTGCTTGTAAATAATTGAGGACATAGTATGTTTACTGTGTCCCCTATTATGAATGAATGGGAAGTGATCTACACCACTTACTGTTCATTCATGATTGTGGACATAGTAAACACACTATCTCCACAAGCTATTAATGATCAGGGACACTCAGTATAGAGGCTTCCTGTTCGTTTATAACAGGGGATGCAGAAAAAGAGATTGAAGACTGTGTCATTGGAATGTTTATCAGCGTCCTCAGGTCTATACACAGTGTATAGAATGTGAAGATTTACGGGACCTTAGACCACTGCAGAGGAGGGTTTGAGAGGCTGGAAGGAACGGTCTAAGAACAAGCCGGCTCCGCGGTTCAGGTGAGTACAACTTTTTTTTTTTACCTAGGGAAAAACAAGCAGTTAACCTAGGCAGAGCGGTGATAGCCCGACTGCAAGGGTTAATAAAAGTTTTGGCTGGAGTTCTTCTTTAATCACCATTGAACAATCGCTCTTACCCGTGATCATTATTACACTTTGCCTGACTCTGCTCCTGATTATCGCTCCAGTACCACTACGACTCTGCTTTCCTGTGCATGACCTCGGCTTATGACTCTGACTCTGCTTCTGTCACTCCATCCAGTGCCTGGAATTCCTGCTGTGTGGTGTCTCCATGCCTGATCTGTGTTCACCTACAGTGAATCACGCATCGGCTCCAGTGTCCAGAGGTTTCTATGGTCATCCTAGTCCTGCAGACACGGTCACCTGTTCTACGTTCTCAACCATCTGCACCGACTTCAGCATCAGTGTCTGTGCCACTCTACATCCTTACACTCCCTGTTACCACCTCCAGAGGTGTGGGACATGAGGTGCATGGGCAGCCCCCTCATCAGCTCGGTCTCCAATCAGGTACATGACATCTTCGAGGCGCCCCTGTCTTCTTTTCTGTTTTTTAGTACCAATTTGAACAGAATGAGAACATTTACTTTCACTGTATCTCACCAATCTATATACCTGAACAGCCTGAACAGCCATATCGCAATGTTGAACAGCTGAAGGTCCACTTTAATTGAGACCCATGATTTCAGAGTGTCACCATGGCGCAGGCTGATCAAAGTTATTAATATGTTTAGTGTCTGTCCTCGCATTGCAAAAACTTAATAGCTGACCCTAACGGCGTCTGGGGATCCATCACATTTACGGCACCTCAGCATAAAATGACTTTGTTGATGTATCTGTTTACAAGGACAAAGGCCAGCCACGTATATTTTTTTCCCCCTTCTTCTCCGAACTAAACACCTTGCTTTATTGTGGCATTTTTCATTTTAGACGTTGCAGAAATAACAAATATGAGCTAAGCATACCTTGGGTGTCCCTGAAAGCAGGAAATAGGATCTCATAAATTCACAGAGAATGGATATCAGCAAAGTGTGCTAAGCACCGTCTCACACTGCACACAACAGGTAAAAACAAAGCAGCATTTAGACAAAGATTTTTTTAAATTTTTTTTATTGCAGACATTTATTTATTATATTCTACTTATCTCTCCGAATAAAGTTATGAAGACAACTAAACAATTACTTGGTTATAATATTTAACCCTTTTAGTACAATGAATACAAATTTCTTTAAGGCTTGGAATAAAACTCATTGAAATCTGGTTGCTATGGGTTATTTTCCTTTCCATATCCTCATATCGTCATTGAACTTTGTACTGTTTTAGTAAAGAGGAATTGTTATTTTTAATAAACACTGTAAAGAATAATATTTATTATGACAGTATTATTATTATTATGATTATTATTATTATTATTATACAGGATTTATATAGCAGTAATATAATTATATACCAGTATCTAGTGTCTGTTCCATGTTTGGTCTTATTTCCCTGTGTAATTTGTATTCTGGAATCCAATGATTATACTCATGTTTCATTTGAAGAGACTCTTTAATTTTGCCCATTCGGGGCAAAAGTGACAGGTTCTCTTGAAATAACAACTTCTCGCCAACTTATAATTGTATTCCTAGTGTTCTCCCTTTGTTTCATTGCAAACCTTGTGTAGCTTTCTTTTGGATGATTTCTTACTCTCCCCTACTCACATTACTGTCCATTATTGTCCACTCAGGTCCTACGAGGTGGTCATTTGCTCCCCAATACATGTAAACAGCAAGGGGGTTATTCACTAAAGAGCCAAAGCATTTAGCCGAATGTTCGGCTAATCTTTCGGCTCGCTTTGGCTGCAGGAACCCTCCCTGCACCATACCAGGCCACATGCCCTCGGCATTGGGAGGGTGCTTTTCCAAGAGAGACTCCCCTGGAAAAGCACCTTGCCCCTATGCCGATGAGGACAAGGGCCTGTTTGATCACCACCCTGGCTCAGTGGTTGTGGGGCTCATCATAAAGGGGGCACCTAGATGCCGCCCCCCTTGCAAACAGCAGAGAAAGAACTGCCGTACGTTTGCTTCAACCGATCCAGATGTTGCATCAGCTGAGGCGAACGGGTGCTTCCCTTCGGTTCAGCCAAGCGTGCTGAGGTGGTTGGGCCGAGCCAAAGGGAGGTGAAGCAGGCTGAAGGCAGCCAATGTACGGATAAGAATAGTCGTACAGGGCTGCTGTGAATACCTGAAGAGGCTTTGGCTCAATTCACTTTGGTTCAGTTATTCATCTGGCTGCCTTGGGCAACTTAGTGAATAACCCCCGATGTGTTTACTGAGGGCTTTGTTGGTCAAAGGTTGAGTTTCAAGGGTGAGGGGGGTTCTTTTAAGAGGAACTGAATTCTGAAAGATGTGCCTTTAAAAGTCAGGCTGAGGGCACAGGACCTGTCACCAATATTGCCTGTTGTGTCCCTGCAGCTGTTCTTTTCACCTGATCTTTTTTTCTTTTTTACTGACTTACCATGCCTTGTTCTGCACTGTGTCAATGTGTGGTGGTGGCCATCTTGGTAGAGGCAGGAATTTGCCTCTACCTCATGTCAGAGTTTCCAGCATGGAGAAGAGTGATCAGCACAGTAGTGACATCACCAGATCTCACTCCAGATCTCCAGAGACTAGCAGTCAGATGTAGCAATACCTTAGATCACACACTGCAGATATACAGCTAAGACAATGCAGGCACAGGAGAGCCTAGGCACCCTCACATACCAGGAAGTGCTCCACTATATTTCATAAAGTATTCAAGACAAAGGGTAAATTTTTCAGAGTAGACACAATTAGTATTTCTAGATGTCCCCTATAACATGGAAAACCTTCACTTTTGCTGATACCAGGGCTGTCCCTACTATGAGGCAGCCTGAGCCTGGGTCACGTAGAGGGGAAGCTGGCACAGCCTTTCTGTCCAGAGCATCCCAGGTTGCTGTGAGCTGGGCGGGGAAATGTGTAAGGGCCATGTACAGCTCCCCTCCCAGCTGTTAGCAACCTAGGATGCTCTGGCGGGCATCCTGCCCAGTTTTTGGCAACCAGCCACATCATTGGTTGCGTGGAGCTGAGTGGTTCATTTTGGTCAGCATCCCGTCCAGCTCCTGGCTACCAGTTATATTAGTGAGCTGGGCAGGACGCTGGGAAGAGCTTGGCGGTGCCTTGCCAAAACCCCATCAACATGACCACCAGCACGCCCCCCCCCCAAACCCCCACCTGCCTCTGACGGTGATTATGCTAGGGATACCCCTGGCTAATACACACACATCACATGGCCAACAGACCAATATTTATCAGCAATGAGCTGTCTTGTGAATTTGGCATTGTGTTAGTGACGCAGCAGCAGAAGATAGTGTAGGACCAAGTTTTTTTTTTGCCACCAAAGCTTATCACAGGTAATATGTTTACAAGTCTTGCTTACTTTGCAGACCTAAGCGAGCAACAATGATTTTTTTGATTCCCAAATTCCCTTTAAATAAGCCCATTACCTGATGACAAAAACTGTCTATTATATCTTCTTTACTGAATAACGTAGATCTAAGAGCAATAATGGCCCAGCTTCTCACAACACCCAAATATCATGTCTGCTTGCAGTAGCTTCATACAGTTAGATGAATGAAAGACGACTTCTGATTTGCTGCCACTGCTTTGCTGCTCTTTGTTCTTCGCATGTTCCAATTGTTGTCATTGTTCTTACTATTTTGATTTGCACAGCCGGCCTGCAAATTTATGCCAAGCCTGGTCACTAGAGGTCACTCCAGACTGAAGCGCTGCCATGTTTATTGTCATTCAGGCAGAAACGCTCGCTTCCATTTTATTGTTTCATATTCTGCAGCATTTCTGAGCTTTTAGAATGATGAATACATTTCTTGGGGTTTCATTCGCTCGCACTGCCAGTCAACAATACAAGCCGTTGACTTTACAAATTCTTTTTGAAATGTACAATGTACTGGGTCGCTCATCCAGAAGAGGCTGCAAGTAACAAGTTCCAACAAACTGATCAAACACCAGAAGGCTCTAAATGTCTTTACAGCAGAATTAAAATTTTCCATACACCAAAGACATTTGTAAGCGAGTCCATAGTTTTAAAGTAAACTTGCCACTTCAGCCATTCAGGGCAAAGTAACAGGTTCTCTTGGTAGCGCATTTGCTCTGCCTTTAATATTTCCTCATGCCCCCACCCCATCCTCCTCACTGTTCCTTGGAAGTACTGGCTACTTTTGGGTATAGATGACCATATGGCCCTCTTCAAGTGATGAACATGGTCACCAAAGGGCACCTGGACAAAAACAATATTAAAGTCATATTGAAGTATTCATTTATTTAAATTTCTGTTAGCAAGGTGAAGATTTACAATGGGTGCAGCTTCTTGATGTAGTTAAGCTGTCCTTTTCTCACTATTCACTCACTATATATGTTGTTCTATTAAAGACCAGTCTCTCTTTTTTTGCTTCAGGGCCTCTTTCACTTACAGGGTCCCACAGAACCAACCTTTCATGTAAACTCCTGGGATCAGACTACAGGGCAATGTGCGGCCACTGCCTGCGCCAATGTGCACAGGGAGCCAAACAGGACAAGACACAAAAGACACTCCTCCTCCAAGGGAAGTGAATGATAGCTACTTCCAAGGCAGTTGTTTATAGGCAAATCTATGAATCCCTCTGCTGTGGAGGGACTTGTAGTTTTTTCAATCACAGATCCTGTAATTCAATCTGTAAATGAATTACTCAGCTGTGTGGGTGAAGCCATGCACAACCGCACCAAATTCAAAACAAGACCTGCAGGGATGAGGATCCTGCAATGCTGGTAATTCATATTTAAAGGCTGAGTATATCTTTGGACCATGAAACATGTTATGGCCGTATTCGAAGATTGACCTTTGGATTGTGAGACATGTTACCACTGGCGGAACTACCAGGGTCGCAGCGGTCGCAATTGCGACCGGGCCCTGGCGTTCGGCCACTAGGGGGGGGCCCAGCGAGGAAGAAGAGGTCCCCCCCTCCAGAGAGTTGCCGCTACATCCCTGCACAGCCACCCGTAGCATGTACGGGCAGCTGTGCGGCAGGGATGCATTGCCGTCCGCACGAGACCGGCACAGTTCCTTGCGGCCTCGGCTCACCTGGTTCCGGGCGCAGCGTGAAGCATCATCCAGCCGGGGAGCAGCCAATGAGTGGGAGCGGTGTAATCCCCGCCCCCTCATCACACAGAACTGCTGCCCAGTGCTGACGAGAGCTGCCGCGGACACGAAGGGGGAGACAGGGAGCTGGAAGTATGAAGGTGACATGGGATCTGGGAGCGGAAAGCTGGGGACATGAAGGGGGAGATAATGGGGAGCTGGGGACATGAAAGAGAAGAGTGTTTATTTTTTTTTTCCCATGTCTAAATTTTGTTTTAAAAAAAATCTAATTTGTTTCTTCTTTGGGGGGGCCCTTCATGGATTTTTGCATCGGGGCCCTGGGGTCACTAGTTACGCCACTGCATGTTACATCCATATTTAAAGTGACACTAAACTCAGGAGTTAAACCTTGAAAATACATTCAAGTACCTTAACTATTAACACAAATGTATCTTATTTGTGTATCACTCGGCTGTAGATCCTCCAATCATCTCTGAATTGGTGCTGACACTGTCCTTCCTTCTGGAGGGGGTCTACTTTTGTTTCCCATGGTCCCTGTGTGTTGTAGAGTAGTCACTGCTCCAAGCTCGCTCCCGTGATGGATTACAATCTCAATACAAATTAGTAAACTAAACATGAGTTTGTAGTCCATCCCGGGAGCGAGCTTGGAGCGGTGGCTACTTTACAACACACACAGGGACCATGGGGAACAAAAGTAGCCCCCCTCCAGAAGGAAGGGCAGTGTCATCATCAATTCAGAGATGATTTGAGGATCTACAGCTGAGTGATACACAAATAAGATACATTTTTGTTAATAGTTAAGGTACTTGAATGTATTTTTAAGGTTTAACTTCTGAGTTTAGTGTCACTTTAAAGGTTGAGTGTACCTTTGGACCATGAGGCATGGTACATCAATATAAAAAGGCTGAGTGTACCTGTTGATCATAAAACATGTTACATCAATATATAAAGGCTGAGTGTACCTTTGGACCATAAAGCATGATCCAATGGTAGACTCAGCTTTAACCCAGTGCTGCTTTCCTCTCTGTGTTCAGATCTCCAGCCAGCTGGTACATGAATATACAGAGGTGTTCATTAGCATAGCACAAACCGTCCATAATTTGTTGAGATGACCGAACACAACGCGTCAGGTTCATCCATATTCCACACCATCACGCCACGCACAGGTGCGAGCTTGCCTTCTGCCAAAAGAGCAAAACAGTAAAAGCTTAATGCGGCCTAAATGGGCTGTGCACAAAGCCACCCAACCGATGCCACAAGAGCTCCCAGTGGTGACGGATTTTTGAGGATTTATAATTAACATGCAGTTAATCAGCTAGCATTGCTGTGTGTGTTGCTAAGCCCTAATTGATTAATGCTTTATTCAAATGCAAAGAGTCTTTAGGAGTTTTGAGGTTTCGGAGAATTGCCTAGATGGGTGATTGGCTGCATTCTACATAAATGAAAGCCTAGCTCCAGTCACTTTACTCTTTTTAGCATAAAGTGGGGAAGGGTTAAAATTTTGGTTTTATATCCCCCTGTGAACATTTTGGGGAGATTTCCCCTCAGTTCCTGTTTCTGTGATGCTATCACGTACCTGAATGGAGAGCCAACTGAGAAGGGGGCTACCCATGCAGCTCTCGTCCTACACCTCTGGGGTGATGACAGGGGATATAAGGACGGGGAGAGGCACAGACGCTGGTACTGGTAGCTGGCCGGTTTTCATAGAGGCACTTGGACCAGCTGGTGAATCTGTAGGACCGGCATGACACCAGGACCTCTTGGAACCAGATCAGGCAACCAGTGTGGGGCCAGTGAAGCACTGGCTGGATGAAGTGGCTCAGGATACTAGTGGAGCGATGCACCAAGTGGCAGGCCAGGAGCGAGGTCAGGCTCTACTAGGTGGTGAGCTTATCTCAGCCACCTCACAAAACAAAAATACTTTCAGCAACCTTTACGCACAACCATCCAACTTGTATTGTAGGTTATACCCCTCTATATTAGTAGCCCAGTCATGCGTGCTGTCCAGCCAGGTTTCCGCTATACCCACTATGTCGAAGATTAGGTTTTAGTAACTCATTTGACTCATTTAGTGTAACATTTTGAGCTTGAGCCACTGATCTCTGTAAACAGCAGGTGTTTCTCAGTAGTAGCTCTAACTACTCTCTGGAAATAAAAATTACAAAAATAGTCATGTTTAGCTGACTAAACAGAAAAAAAGTTTTTAAGTTGTACAGGGACTGAAAGAGGCTGATACCAGATCACATTCAGGTACTTACACTACTTGCATTTGAAAAATAAATGTAATGATGTATAAGGCCTTGTTCACACCAAGCGCGGAGCAGGTGCAGAGCAGAGCAGTTACAGACCGGATCAAAACTGCTTCCAATGTATTCCAATGGTATATAAAAAACTGCAGCAAGCCCTATTTTACCTGCACTGGCCCTGCTCTGGAACGCATGCAAACGCATCAAAAACGCATGCAAATGCCTGGAACACACTGAAAGCCCATGTTAAACTAAACATTTTTTTTTTTTTACCAAAAACGGCCCGGAACGCATCAAAAACGCGGTAATAACGCGGCACAACCCACTGCACTGCGTGTGCTGAAACCTGAGCAGATCTGCTCTGCATTTGGTGTGAACAAGGCCTTAATGAATGCAGAGCTGCACTCATTTGTGTCTTTTATATCTGCTTGAACAATTGAAAACAGCTGATGAACTGACATTAATAGATTCAAGTTTATATGACATTTTAATGACTGCTATTAGATCTAATTTACCATTTGAGGATTGGTCCCCTTTAGCCGCCTTCACGAAGGGTTTCCTTTATCGCCGGAGGACCTCTTTAATCCTTCCGCTTTGCACATCACTCAACTTAATCCTTCATAACAGCAATTTTTAAGCCGTACCCTCTCGATTCCACCAGTCAGCGCTGGAGGATCGGAGCAGGGAGGGGGGAATCCCTGCGGGGAGCCGTGAGTGACAGTCACCGCTCTCTGCAGGGACATGATCGAGAAGTGAGCGAGCAACGGTATGTATCCTCTTACTTCCCGATCTATTGAGCCGATGTGTGACAGTTTCATTGTCACACGTCGGCTCGAACTATGAGGTTGAGTGAAAATCACTCACCTCATAGTTCTCCTTTAAGTGCTTGTTTTTGCCTATTCAAAAATTAAAAAGGTATACTCACCCAATCCTAGGAGCTGGCTTGCTCTTACACCAGTCCCTGGAGCCTCTCTCCCCCTCTTGGATTGCACAGAAGGGCTCTTAAATTCTATATCAATTTAAATGCATATTTAAGGCCTGAAGATTACCTGTCAGTCAAAAAATAACAAATACAAAAGCACTGATTGAAATAAAGGAAACTACCCTGTACCCAAAACAAAAACAAAAAGAGCAATCAGCAAAACAAAGACTTCTGTGTTGCCGTTGTAGATTTAACCTCACTTCCTGTCTAGTGAAACTAGTGAAACTGTCAACAGGGTAGGAAGGGAGGGTAAATCTCCCTAACAGAGCCTCGGATAGCAGTAAAGATTCAGCAGGAGTTCAAACCCTTCCCCTTTCAAAAACGTTTTTGGCTTGACTCACACGCTTTTAAGGGACATATATAAAATGCATATATAGAACGCAGTGAATCTGACATTCACCAGATGACAAAGATTGATCCTTGATGAAAGACACATTCACTGCATTAGTAAAATGCCCCAAGTATACACTTTTCTTGATATATAGTTTTATTCTTTTTTTCGCATTTTATATTATTTTATCTGTTGCCGATGAAAAACAAAAACACACACACAAAAAAAAAAATCACTTTTTTTGTTAAACCGTCTGAATGAGTGTTTGCATCATCAACACAGATACAGCAATTTAGGATGAAAGAGACTTCAAAGGGTATTTTAGCATGCAAATATAATTTAGATGCCTGTCACCTAAGTGAGAGCGTTTCAATGGATGTCATTTTTTTACGGAGTTCTGTACAATTATGTGGAATATTGGCTGTTTATAAAGAGTTTCACTCAAAAGCATAATTTTATGTTTCGCGGATCAAAGTGGGGGAAATAATATAGCTGTATACAGAATGTTCTTTGGCTTCTGTCTTTATGTAAAAAAACTTTTCTTCACACCAGGCGGGTGTTAAGGGGCTACAAGCTGCCGGTGTGCACCGGGAGCCTGTGACCATCCACCATAAAGCATTGCATATTGTAAGTATTTATAAACAACATTTTTATAATAAAATGCAGCAGCGTCTTCTTTTTGTACTTTGTTATATCTCTCCTTCAGCCTCTTTGGAGTCAATTACTGTCCACATGCAAGGACTTCAGCAATTGCATAGCATTTGCAAGGGCGAATTTCCTGAATTTCTTGATGTTGACAACAATGAACCATTTTACAAACCATTTCTGACTAAGAAAGAACACCAGATAATTGTCTCAAGAGTCCCAAAAAAACAAACAAACCTTTATCAGCTTCACAAATGGTGACAAGAAGATATACAGAGCCAACACATTGCGGGGGTCAGGAATCCCTCTCAGGGCCTAAACAATGGACAGTGGGATGTAATTTGGCACCACAGTCCCCAAGAACAGTCAGTTAAAGGGGGTGACAGGTTTCAGCAAGTAAATACTTGTGCAGGGAAGAAACTGGCTTTCCAATTTCTTCCAGGTTTTCCGGACTATAGTGGGATGGAATGGAATCTCTAGTCCACGGGCCAGGTGTTGCCAATGACCAGTATAAGTGAATCAGGTGGCTGAGAGCAGCCTTGTTAGGAGCCTGGACCAGAGCTCAGGGGAGTTGCGGGTGTGCAGGAGGCAGACTTTGCTACATGCGCGAGCACAAGTGACACAGCCAGGAAGGCTGGGAGAGGTCAAGAGGGTTGGTGACACCTGAGATACCTGTTGGAGAGAATGAGAGAGACAGTGACCCACGAGGGGCGAACACTGAAACGCTTGGAGGAAAGCTGCTGTGCGATACTGAGGACTGTATTTGCAGAGAAATACAGTAAAGTCCTGGGACTATCACACTGGGAGTGTATGGGACAGCCAGATGTCGGTGAGACCAAAAGATGATGTTTTGATGAAAGTCAAATGAACTGTTTGAGTGAATAAAGACTCTCCTTTTTATGTTAAAGTCAGCTTCAGGAGTGGTCACTTAGCACTCACCATTGTGCTGTATTCCCCAAACTATCACAGAATACATACTAGCATTGTTTTCGATAATGCAATCAAAGCTTACTTGAAAAAAAATCCCTTTTATGTAGTGAGTACTGCCTTCTGTCTGCCCATCACTTCCAATAACTTCCTGGATTCCCATTGTGCTTTGCATTCCTTTACCTGCTGCTCGTTGTGATGCAATCTTGATATCTCAACACTACATATCCCATTATGTATTGCTTCCAGCATGCAGTGATAATGTTACATTGTGGGAAGTTCAGAAGGCAGGCTCTATGAGAGTGGTGACAAAGTGAAGACCATATTCACAGGACTGAGCAAAATGGTGTCAGTGCATTGAGGAAGTCCATCCTATGGGCATCTTCAATAAGTACGTTTACAAACTTCTAGATTGATATGGGAGTGGAAAAGTTTAAAAGTACACAGTGCACAAAATAACCAGATATAAAGACTAGGTGCCCACTGCGTGCTGATTGCACAGTACAGGCATAGCAAATGCCATCCTGTACGTAGCTTCACACCGCCGCATACCAAAAGTCAGACAAGAAAGACAAACAAATACGTTCTCATGAATTTAATTATCTAGCCGAAGCCTTGCTGTAATCAGATGACTGATGCAGAAAGGGCAGTATGATTATTTAACCGACGGCTCAATTATGATAATGAGACTTATCACTGCCTTCCCTTCACTTACCGCAGGGAGAAGCTTATTATTACTCTCTGCATTTTATAAGAACGCCGATGAATCTTTATAAGAATGCGCAGTTTACATTTACCAGCAAAAGCCCAGACATGATTTCTAATAGATTGAAAACATAGAGATTGATTTACTATAGGGGGCATTTTTTATTACTTAGCCTGCTAGACCTTGCTGGCTTCAAACATCCAATTATGTGCGGGGGAAGTCCCTCATTTTATTTTGTCTACCTGTGATTGAGTGTGTGAATGCAGCTTCCTTCAGCCGAGACGCTTGTCAAATGGGAAAGTAAAAAATAAGAATGTGGATTATATATACAGGCAGTCCCCGGGTTACGAACAAGATAGGGTCTGTAGGTTTGTTCTTAAGTTGAATTTGTATTTAAGTTGGAACAGGTACATATTTTCTAAGTTTAACTCCAGCCCAAAAAAATGTTGGGGGGTTTTGGATAGCACAGGGAAGGGTTAACCCCCGGTAAAGTTTTTTTTGCTGTGTGTGCCCCGTTCAGAAGATTCCACCTCACTTTCTGTCCCTGTGACAATTGGATTTTGAACATTTTGGGTTGTCGTGGAAACAAAGATTGGTGATAAAGCTTCAGTGGAGACACCTTTTTCCCATGATAACTCTTACAGGAGTGAATTTCCCTTACTAGGGGTAGATTTCCTCTCACTTCCTGTTGTCTCAAGGACAGGAAGTGAGATTAAATATTTCTAATGAGGATACAGACAGCATTAAAAACCTCACAGTGACCCAGAAGAACAGGTGGGCACCTCTCATCTGCATGTCTAACAAGAGCCAACTTCCTGTGATGTACGTACAGTACTACAAATCAGACCCAAAAAGACAGGCACTCCTCGCCGGCACGACCCTTTTAGCAACTACAACTACTCCTGATGTCCAGTAATAGCCTCTGTTTGTAAGTAGGAGTCGTATGTAAGTTGGATGTATGTAACTCGGGGACTGCCTATATATATATATATATATATATATATATATATATATATATATATATACACACACACACACAATATATATACAC
>NW_017306442.1:957948-959693 GCF_000935625.1 Nanorana parkeri | reverse complement strand
AGACCTGAAGGGCCTGGTATGATTTGGGGGGGAACCCCACGCCATTTTGTCGGTTGGTTTTCACTTGGGGTATGCTCCCTCCTGACATTCCTAGCAGACCCAGAGGGTCTGGTATGGATTGGGGGCGGGGAGCTAAGGCATTTCTGGGGGTTCATCATCTTGTGCAGACTGTCAAAATGAAATGTTTAGTATGCATCACCATGCACACACGTAGCATATGATGCACATGTCCATACAGCTAATGCCTGGTCATATGCACAATAAACGTGCAAGAGGAACCATGAGCAGGGTGGGAATATATGCACAGGGCACTGTTGGCAGTGTGCAGAACAAATGGGTGTAGAAAGCTGCAGGTGGCTCCAAACAGACAAGATCACTCAAGCTGGCACACAGTAGTGACCCAAAGGAAATTCCGTACAGCTGTCACTGTGTGCCTGCCTCAGTGATCCACAGTGGCCATCACTCTCCTCAGCGCTCTCCCCTCAATAAGAGGAGGAGGAGCGCTGAGAAGAGTGATCGGTGTAGCTGCTTCCTGGGTGATCGGCTCACTACCCCTGCTAGTGTTCCTCCCAACAGAATGGAAGTTGCAGCCCCCTACCCGTCTTGGGTTCCGGGGTGGCTGCACCTGCGGGAGTTACACCCCTGGTGACAGCGGTTATATTAGCCCCATACTGCTGGCATTGGATGCATGTGTAAGTCGTGTTAAAAGGCAGCTCTCTCATTTGGTTTCTCTTAAGGGAACTGACGTTTAACTCAACTGACAGTCAAATCACAGGAATAAGGGACACATTCCCCATGCATATGACCCAAAGTACTTGGGGTTGTGGGGAAACTTGCCCATGCAGCTGCCTCAAAAGGCCATTTCCTCAATGCTGCTTGTAGGCTCAATCTAGTTCTGACATACATGAACACCAATGTTGGTTCGTCAAGGATGTACATTTAAACCAAGACACAAACTGTAAAAGTTAAAAGGTTTATTGGAGCAGCAGCAAGAAACAAATAACTCCATATAGGGACCCTTCTGCCCTCGATTCGGCCATGGTTTTGCCCAAACACACATACTTGGATACCATGGGGATGAGGAATATCCTTAGTAGGCAGGCTAAGCCGACAAGCCAATCATACGCCAGCACTCATGGAGGAGAGGGATGATGAAGTTGCTGGCCTCCTTCCAAACGACCTCGGACAGTCCAGGGTCTTCATTCAGGTCCTCCTGGCCAACATGACCTTGCACCCACAATACATCCACTTTCATTCCACAGAGATTGTGGAGGATGTCAAGATGGCCTCCTACAGGAACCGCAAGCAAGCAAATCCTCTGTGACCCCAGCACAAACCATGAGTGTGCAGACAAGATTCCCAGGGTCCACGCTATGATGTCAAGTGCCTATAATTGAACACAAATACATGTTTAGTAATCACATCAATTTGGAAACCTTTACCGTCACCTAAAAGTGAAGCATGTCTGTATTTCCGTATTGAAATATGTCATGGGATGTGGCAGAGTTCCACATTGGCAATCTACATTGGCATAAGAACAGGAACATCAAGGAGCCTAGGAACCAGGGGAGGCTGAACTGTCATCACAAGGAAATGACTTCTCATTGTAAGGACAGCTCATCATAGTTTGGCTCACTCCACTATTGGTCGGCAGCTGTGTGAATAACCGTCCAAAATGGCAGTCATCACACTCGTGTAACAGCAAACAGTCATCCACAACGCCACCCACATACAAAAATGTCGCT
>NW_017306442.1:953877-954982 GCF_000935625.1 Nanorana parkeri | reverse complement strand
GCTATATGGCATGAAAACACATGTTTCCCATGAAAACTATTTGGCTAATTTCTTTTTTTCTCACTTTCCTCCTTCTTAAACAGAACATCTTGTGCATGACCTCCCTGCACTCACTGAGGTGGATGATGCTGCGTCCAATGTTGGGGTATGTAAAAACCACCTCAATACAAACATGGCTTTCGCTCCTACAACCCAGACATCTCTGCTGATCTGTATTTTGAATGCTGTTATTGTTTTCACAGAGACTTTCAGCCAGTCCAGGTAGTCAACAACATCCAGATTCTGAGCCAGACGTGGCTGAAAGTCCTGTAAGACTGCATTTCAGTTTGTATTTTTTGGCTTCATATCCCATGCTTTGATCCCATAGAATGTCATGTGTCTCAGGTCTTTTCACCAAACTGAGTTTGCAATGGGATTTGCCAGAGGCCTGAAGCTGCTAGCCACCTGCGGAGAGGGTCGTAGCAGTGTGATCCCTCAGCACATCTGCGATCCCTCCTGTTAGCTCTCTCACCCTCCTCCCGGCCGCTGCAGTTACAGAGCGGGTGGGAGGAGAGAGAGAGAGCCGACAGGAAGGATTGCAGCTGCGGGGACATCAGCCTCAGTGGTGTACCAAACAGGGGGGGCACCTACAATGGGGCTGGCCGGGAGGAGTCCAATATTGAAAGAGTGGGGACAACTCTGGGGCTTGTGCCCTGGCTGCAAGGACCCATCAAGCAGCAGCAGCAACCTCATGCTGGAGTGAGTCTCCTTGGCTGGTAAGCTGCCGCTCTACCGCACGTCTCATTGCTTGGTCTCTTTTTTCTCATGACAGCAAGGAGGACAGTTTAGGTGCTTCGTGTACAGTACTTGCTATTCTAGAACATAGTTGAACGTGAAACTTTCAAGCTCAACTATATTCCATATCATGTTCCATAATGGCATTGTGTTATGAATACACTACAAGCATCCAGTCCCACTAGGTTGTGTAGTTCTCTATGCTATGAAGCTGTATGAATTCCTGTCCTTTGGAAAGTACAAGTAATACAGTGCCACTCCAAAACATAGAATAGAACATGATGTAATTCGAAATGTCAATGTCAACTATGTTCTATTCCATGTTTCATAG
>NW_017306442.1:949042-949790 GCF_000935625.1 Nanorana parkeri | reverse complement strand
GGAGGAGCATGAAGGTATATCCATGGAGCTATATGGCATGACAACACGTTTCCCATGAAAACTATTGGGCTAATTTCTTTCTTTCTCACTTTCCTCCGTCTTAAACAGAACATCTTGTGCATGACCTCCCTGCACTCACTGAGGTGGATGATGCTGCGTCCAATGTTGGGTCTCAATACAAACATGGCTTTCGCTCCTACAACCCAGACATCTCTGCTGATCTGTATTTTGAATGCTGTTATTGTTTTCACAGAGACTTTCAGCCAGTCCAGGTAGTCAACAACATCCAGATTCTGAGCCGGACGTGGCTGAAAGTCCTGTAAGACTGCATTTCAGTTTGTATTGTTCGGCTTCATATCCCATGCTTTGATCCCATAGAATGTCATGTGTCTCAGGTCTTTTCACCAAACTGAGTTTGCAATGGGATTTGCCAGAGGCCTGAAGCTGCTAGCCGCCTGCGGAGAGGATCGTAGCAGTGCGATCCCTCCGCACAGCTGCGATCCCTCCTTTTAGCTCTCTCACCCTCCTCCCGGCCGCTGCAGTTACAGAGCAAGCGGGAGGAGAGAGAGAGCCGACAGGAAGGATTGCAGCTGTGGGGACATCAGCCTCAGTGGCGTACCAAACGGGGGGCACCTACAAGGGGGCTGGCTGGGAGGAGTCCAATATTGAAAGAGTGGGGACACATCTGGGGCTTGTGCCCTGGCTGTAAGGACCCATCAAGCAGCAGCAGCAACCTCATGCTGGAGTG
>NW_017306442.1:946796-947746 GCF_000935625.1 Nanorana parkeri | reverse complement strand
TATATACATATATTTTATTACAACCCCAGTCAGTGTCCCCCACACACACACACACTTGATATGTGTAACATACATCTATATATATATATATGAACAACACCAGTCAGTGTCCCCCACACACATTTAACATAACTACCAGTGCCACATCCCCCCCCCCTTGAAATACAATCTGGAGCCCCTGGCCCCCCTCTCCTGCTTACCTTGTTGCAGGGAGGAGGCTGTGAGGCGGCACGTCGGTCCCGGTGATTGGTGGTCGATGATTGGGAAGGTCTGCTGCAGACCTTCAAAATCGATCCTGCACAATCCTCTTGGCCAGCGTTCACTGAAAGAGCGCTGGCCAAAATGACCTGAGTGCGGGCGCAGACTCAGCTGCAAGGTCAGAATCCGACAGAGATGCAGACCGCGTAACTGCTCCTGCAAGTCAGGTATGCGGCCTGTGACCGCGTACAGGGATGATGAGTGCATGATGGGACTTGGACTTGTATAGTCCCTCCATATCACATAGGGAAGTACAAGTCCCAGCATGCCTTCATCGTCTGTGCCCCCCCCCCACATACCCATCACACAGGGAGCTCCAATCCCCAGCCTTCAGGGCTGTCACAGGCCGCCCCTGGGGCCACCATTGGAGGCGGTGAGACAAAAATGACTGACAGTCATTTTGCTGTCCATCCGTCCCTCCCCCTCTAAGATGTTGCCCGCTCGGCCATGCCCTAGAGCCCAACACTGTCAGGAGAGAGTAGGGTAACCAATGACATACCTCATCCCGCTGGGTGAACGTCCCCTCCTGTCTCAGCCGGTGTCCATCACCAAGATGGCCGGCAGGCATCAATCAGATGTCTGCACATGTGCAATGAGTGGGGGGTCAGCTGGTCTAGTGGATGGTCAGCTGGTCTAGAGAGCAGGTGAAACATGAAATTGGAACGCCCCTGTCACTATGGCCTTATTGGTCC
>NW_017306442.1:936386-937215 GCF_000935625.1 Nanorana parkeri | reverse complement strand
TGGCCGTTCACAAACGGCCATGGACGTAAGGTAGTTAAGAGTGTAATCTAACTTTGCGGGTGACCCCCCCCAGTTCCAGAAATATGGGGGCCATCCAAACATTCCAAGCCAACCTAAAAGCTCAGGGATTGTTTTTACGGATGAAAGGCACACTTTAGCAAAGGAAAAAAATGTTTTTAAACTGTTACCAACAAAATGACATTTTTGCTGCTGCATGTTCTATACATGGTACAGTTGTTACAGGCAGCTTTAGAGGACCACCCAAGCAAGATCTTGAACAGAATTTATACCCTGGAAATGATGTTGAAAGCACAGGTGCTTTAACAATGGTCTTTTGCATGACGTATGTATTGATTGGTTCCTGTCACCAGGGCAGTCCCCAGATCCCCATGTATGTATGTATGTCTCCTTAATGCAGATACACATACATCTGGCTAAACACAGAGGCCTGCACATACATGGAGCCACTTGTGTACTGAAGCATGTTACAACTAGCTAAACACAGCAGACATGCAGATGTGAACATTAGCCCTAATATGGTGCTCCTGCACATGCGCAAAACGCTACATAAATGTACTCACGCGCGCAATCACTGCCTTCTGGGCCTCGCTGAACAGAAGAGGTGGCATTCTCTGTGTACTGTGGGCAGCAACTGACTCACCGTTGCACATACGGGTCACGCGCGCGTTCATGAGGATGTACTTCCGGTTTCCGCGCGTGCGCGTTAAAATCCGCATTATGCTGCGCGGATTTCATTAGAATATGTGATATCCAAATCCACGTTTTGGACTATGATATTTTTGAAGGGTGGATTTTGGATTGGGGTCAT
>NW_017306442.1:863403-929262 GCF_000935625.1 Nanorana parkeri | reverse complement strand
TGTTGTGTAACTTAGCTCTATGTTGTGTTGCTTGTGTTGATGAATGCAGGAATGTAAATGCATGAGCAAACCATGTTTTGATCAACTGTGATGCACTCATGTTTTAGGGGTATTAATTAGGTAGTGTAAAAATGAATATGTCTCTCCATAAGTTGAGTGAAGAATGGATGACAACTGTCAGGTGAAAAGACGTTGCCAAAAACAAACACCTCTGGACAGGACAGAATGGATGAAAAACGCGCCGCTCAATTTTATCCGCCATGTGCGCGTGTTTACTAGATTTACGAGGAAATCGTGCAGGATTGGGGTGGAGGTGTTTCTAGGATCAAAAAACGTGTGAACTTGCTCATGCACATGCGCAGATGCCTGGAGCACATCCGAACACAGCAGTGGAGTGTGAGTACCTTATTTTTGAATACTGAATTATTAGCAGTTTGTAGATGTTATGTAGGTTTTTGGTATGCACATAACCATAGATATAACATATGTATCATATGAATGATTTGTACATGTTTGCCAGTGGTAGAAATATGTTTCTAGCACTTGTCTTTTTCAGTTAGAGCGGCGTGTTGTCTATAGCGCGTATTACACGCCACGCGCGTACGTAAATGCATAAATACGCGCCATCCCCGCACGAAACTCTGCATTCATGCGCGTGAAACTTTCGTAACTATGGTTTGGCGTGTAAAAGCGCGCACGCAACCTGCGCGTGTGCGTGTTGGGCTTCGTAAATCAGCCCCTATGTGTTGAATCTGTCACTTGTAGTATCCATCGGAAGTTTATGTGACAAGCTGTCAATGCAGGAGAACAGCTAGGCAGCAGAAACAGAACATTGTCGCCGTATAACAGGAAGTGCCAAGCCAAGGACCTTCATGGCAGGACCACCAGGTAATATTTGAATGAAAAATTACAGATTTAAAAATGTTTCAATGGTTTTTGTATGAGCTGTTAATGATTAGGTTTACATATATGTTAATTGCTAAAGTCATACAGTCTGACATCTTGTACTTACAACATTCCAGCTTAGTAGTGAGTGTATATGAAATGCTCTCCCAGATGGATGACTTCTGCCTGCCAATCTACTTAAAATTTTCCAAAATTTGGGGAGATTTGCTAGATTTTTCCTTTTTCTGTGACACCATCTTTCCACCTCTTTCTGTTGAAACTTTGTTACCTGTTTTATCTGTCAAATGTTCTGTGTACTTCTTGGGACAGTGGATAGGTATAGCTGGACCTTGGGTTTGTCCTGTTGGCATTGTTACAGGTTGGTACAGGTACAGGTTTGTCCTGTTGGTACAGGAAATCCGGTTACTGGGTCTCCACACCGAAGGATTCCCACAACGTCCCTGCTTTCAAGTATAAATAAACAGATTTGAGATAGAAGTGCTGCACCAGAGGTTAATAGTCCATTTGCAATTTTGTTTTCAATGCAAGATCAGATAGAAGATCATGAAGAAGCCAACACATTTCAGGCGATGGTTAAACCAGTGTATTTTCAGGCACAGAGCTCGTCAGCAGCTGGTTGAGCAGCTGTAAGGGTAAAATGGCGGCCGCGCATGCACAAACACCCTATCTCCGAAGATGGACCATAGTGTGCATGCGCGTCGACAATGTGCACAGTGCTTTACATGCACATTCACACCAGTATCTGCCCTCAAGAAGCTTACAATCTAAGGTCCTTATCTCACCTATCTCATACGTACATGGCAGATCTAGACAGATTTAAATGTATAATTAATCAAGTACTATAGAACAAATGTACAATAGGTGGTTTATTAGTAAAATCAGTACAGGCAGTCCCCGGGTTACGGACGTCCGACTTACGGACAATCCGTACTTACGTACCGGGGTCCACAGTTCTCCTAAATGAACTGGCAGCTGCCAGCTGCCGGTACATTTAGGAGAACTGTGGCAGCAGCGGCCTGTGTCCCTTCAAATCCCCGCTGCTCTCCCTGCCTGTGTTGGCGGAGGCAGAGGGGACATAGATCCCCGCACCTTCGCTGCTATTCTGGCCTCCTCTTCCGCCGGTCCGTCGGCTTTCCCGGTCCGGACGATCCTCTGCTCCCCTGGTCCAGCCGGGCTCCTCTGCCCCACCCCCCTGCCGCCTCTACATCTGCAGGCTGGGAGCCATACCCAGCCTGCTATTGGATATTGTAAAATGTAATAGCCAATAGCAAGCTGGCTATTGCACCCGCCCAATGCCTGCTGTCAATCAACATGGGAGGACATGATAACATGAGAACTTTCTCCACAGCAGGCAGTGGGCAGATGCAATAGCCAGCCTGCTATTGGCTATTGCAATTTGAAATATCCTATAGCAGGCTGGCTATTGCTCCCAGCATTAAAATAAAATAATTTTTTTTTAAGTTTTAAAAAATAAAAAAATTAAATAAAAAAGGCAAAAAATGTAAAAAGAAGTATAAAAAAGTAAAAAAAATAAAAATTTAAAATATAAACAATTTAAAAAAAATAAAGTTTGTAAAATAAAATTAAAAATCAAAAAACTTTTTTTGGTGTTTATTTTAAATAAAACATTTTTTTAATTATATTATAATCTTCTGAACAACAGGAACAGACAGCAAAACAAACGTGACCCTTCCCTATGCTATCCAAAAAAATGTTTTTTTGGCTGGAGTTACACTTAAAAAATGTACCTGTTCTGACTTACATACAAATTCAACTTAAGTACAAACCTAAAGTCCCACGCTGCTCCATATACCTACCTTGTGTCCCTTCTCGTCTCCCAGCCAAACATCGGAATTGCTCCTGCCCCAAGATCCTTTGCGGCCGCCTGTGCGCCGTAGACACAGGTAAGTATTAACCCCTTTTGAAAAGTTTTTTTTTTTTTTAGCGTTTTTGCATATATCTACTGCTTGTCAGCAGTAGATATATACAAAAAACTCAGAGGGTTTATTTATCCTTTAAGACACTTTCTTAGGGGTGTCACTTCCGGCAAATTAACATAATAGTTTCCCAGGCACTTTATAACTGAACATTATTATGAAACTTTTCCAGAGTTTACTTTGTAACCTCCTGAACCTCTAGTGTATCCGTGCAATGATGCACATAGCTTTAAAATGTCTGGTGTATTATGATACAAAATTGTATTTTTCCTGTTCTGTGACCTTGCCATTAGTCTCCCTTGGGTTTGATCTAATAAAAGTACGGTATCTGAGACACCAGCAAGGTACTAAAGAAAAATGTTATCAGCACTTAGATCCAATCTTCTCAGCCCCCAAACACTGGAGCTCTCTGGAGATCTATCAGGTGCATACAGAAAAATAATTTTCTTTTCCCTGAGCTGCCATCAGCCATAGCGAAAAAAACTGTTAAAATGCTTGAATCCGATGGATTTTATGAGCTTCATTATGTCTTTAGTCTGGGAAGTGAGGGCCAGAGCGATCCCCTGTCACTAGCTTTTACTGGTGCTAAAAGCTAAGCTATGTAATTGCTGACCTTATGGGCACTATCTGGAGGACTGGTGTGAAAAACTGTAACCTTGCACGTCCTTTGCATTACACCTGGACTTGTGCTGTGATGGTTATGTACAGTCACTGGCACTAAGCACTACATCAAGCAGAGTGCTCTAACCCTAAGCGCGGAGACATAAAATGTGCATCAAAGTCTGCTCAGACAGACAAAGCTTAGATGCAGCTACAATGCAGCTATCCATCTATCTAACGATTAACTAGGGATGCACCGATACCAAATAAAGTACTCGGTACAAGTACATGTAACGATACTTTTCGAGCTCCAAGACTAGACTAGAGAAAAATCCAAAAGTTAGGAGGGAGCTGTCATTTGTAAGGAGCACATGGAGCTCTAGGGATTTGTACATTTCTGTTTTAATGTACGATTTTGTTTTTATAAATATAAATAAAGGGATGCACCGATACCAGTTTTGCGAGTACAAGTACTGATACTTGCTCAAGTACTTACAAGTACGAGTACTGATACATTTTTGTTTATTGTCATGTGACAGTTTTTCTAAAACAATACAGACTAATGATTTCAGGACAGTGGTGGAGCGCCAGAGCCAGGTCCCAGTTGCAACCGCTGCAACCCTGGTAGTTCTCATGAAAATGCCAAGTATCGGCATTGGTACTCGAAAAGTATCGGTGCATCCCTACAACTATTTATTATTATTATAATACAGGATTTATATAGCACCAACCGTTTGCGCAGAGCTTACAAAATTGAGGGAGACAATACAGATAAAAGATAGGGTGGGCTGTGCAGGGTATTAGGTGGGCTGAGCTGGCACTTAGATGGGCTGTGCAGGGACTCAGGTGAGCTGTATGGGCTCTTGGGTGAGCTGTGCAGGGTCCATGGTGGGCTGTGCAGGGTCCATGGTGGGCTGTGCAGGGTCCATGGTGGGCTGCGCAGGATGTTAGGTGGGTTGTGCAGGGTCTTAGGTGGGCTGTTCAGTATCTTGGGTGGGCTGCGCAGGCTCTTAGGTGGGCTGTGCCGGGTCTATGGTGGGCTGTGCAGGGTCTATGGTGGGCTGTGTAGGCTCTTAGGTGGGCTCTGCAGGGTGTTAGGTGAGCTGTGCGGGCTCTTAGGTGGGCTGTGCAGGGTGTTAGGTGGGCTGTTCAGTGTCTTAGGTGGGCTGTGCAGGTTCTTAGGTGGGCTGTGCATGGTCTCAGGTGGGCTGTGCAGGGTCTCAGGTGGGCTGTGCGGGCTCTTAGGTGGGCTGTCCAAGGTCTTAGGAGGGCTGCGCGTGCCTCACCAGTGCTGTGTGGGGTGTTAGGAGGGCTGAGTGGTGTCTTAGCAGGGCTATACATGGTGTTAGGAGGGTTGTGTGGCGTTTCTCCAGGGGTCTGGAGGCTGGCATCCACAAGAAGGAGGAGGAGTAGATGTGTGGCCAGCGCTGTAAGCAGCATTGCGAGGTCCCTAGAAGGCTGCTCTGAGGTCCCTAGAAGGCTGCTCTGAGGTCCCCAGCAAGCGCTGGACCTTACGGAAGCCACTTGTGTTTAAAAATGTAAAGTGCCGGTATCGGCGCTTAGCATCGAGGCATTTTCATGAGTACTCGTTAAAATGCCAAGTATCGGCACTGATATCGATGCTGGTATCGGTGCATCCCTAAAAATAACACTGACAAACCAGTGAAGCTTGGAAAAGCGGGGCTACAAATTATAACCCTCACTTTCCAAACATTGGTGTGACAATGTGGAGATTATAACCTCCATGCAAGACTGATGTGCCCACTGTCCCCCAGTTCCCCCACTGTCCCACAGTCCCCTGACTGTCCCCTAGTATACAGGTCCTTCTGATCACATGAGGGTACCTGCAGTGCTAAACACTCCCGTGTGTCTCCGCCTCTTTCTCCTCGGCCCCTGCTGGCTCTAATGTCAGAGCTGAACTCAAGCGAGGAGATCACTCCAACCTGCACTACACTTCACTGTGGCAGGGAAGTAGAGGCTTGCAGTTATACTTAACCTTGCACGGAACTTGCAAGGGCCTCTGCCTAGGGCCCCATAGCGGCCACGTGGGCCATTATGGCGGGAGTTTTACCACTGCTACTAACTAACAATATTTTTTTTCCAAACTTTATTTCTGCTTTAATGCTGGAAACATTATAAGTGACCTCCAACAGATGGACAATTTGGAGGTGTGGGTGGATAAGGAGATATTAAGTCTACCATTATAACAAAGCTGAGAAGAATAATAAAATGGGTTTATAAAATGGCTCAAAAAAAATACAAGCTGTGAGGAAATGTGCATGTCTACCGCCTAGATTTGATGATTATAAAGACATGGGAGGCTCCACGAGGTGGTTTTATTGTTACACTTCCAGGCAGCAGCCTTAAGTAATGAGAAATGTGTTATTTTAACCAATCAAGCCACAATAGAATCTCAGTGTGAGATGTTTTTCTTCTGGCCTACTGTAAATCTTTTAACCAGAAACGCTTCATGGTTGCTGAAAAAGCAATCACATTTAATCAGAAACTACTATGGAAGCAAATTTTTGTGTTGGGGTCTGCATAATTCACAGTTTCCACATGTTTTTCTCTGGGTTTTGTTTAGCACTTTTCCACTCAGTACTCCAGGTCTTTATCGCTCCCTTTCTTTATGCGTCGGCTATATTTCCTGGTAATATCTAATAGGAACACTAGGAAATAGTAAGGCATTAAAGTGATTTTCTGATGAGTGTCACATCAACCTGCAGACTGAAGAGAAGCCGTACTGTTAAATGGAAGAAATATTGGAAGTACATTGTTAGCCTCTTTATGGTCTTAATAAAGTTGTTTTGACATTAACGCTACTGGATGAAATTAACTGGAGTGGAAACATTCCAAATATACCAAAAAGCCTAACTGGAGGTTTCTTTTTTTTTTAAAAGATCTTGAATCAAAGGCAAATCTGTAAAATGTTTACACTGTATGCGTACAAGTAGCATGTAACACTACTGTCAATGGGCCTCTTTGGCCCAAAGCTCTTGCCTTAAGTGCATTCTACCATGAGGGTCTTTGGCATTCAGAAAGGGTAACTAAAACTGCAGCAGGCAGCTGCTTTTATATTCCAAGAGTGATGCCTACAGAAGACAACACATGCATTCAGTAAATTCTATTTATTTACAAAATACCACAACATTTCCATCCACTTACCTAACTAACTAGCTAACTATATATGCTTTGTCTGAAAGCACAATCCTGTCCAGGTATCTCACGACAACACCAGTTTACAATAAGTAGTAACATTACAGGTCAGGAATAACGCAGAAGAGAAACAGATACAGTACAGTAATACCTTGGTTTACGAGCATAATTCGTTCAGGCAGCATGCTTGTAATCCAAAGCGCTTGTATATCAAAGCGAATTTCCACATAGGAAATAATGGAAATTCAGATGATTCGTTCCACAACCCAAAAATATTCATATGAAATGATTACAATACTGCACTGTAATATAATACTATACAAAATATAAAGAAAAATAAACCAATTACAGGTACCTTTGTGGCCGGTGTGAGAGGGACAAGAGAGAGGAGAATTATTGTGTAGGACGACTTTCACTATCACTAACGGAATCACTGCTCTCTCTTGACTCAATGGAATCTTTTTCATTTCGTGAAACCTTAACAAGGAATCTATCCAATGTGACATTGCATTGTCGTTAAACAGACTCATCGCTCGCACTGCTACAGCCTTATTCGCGTGGCGCTTTTCTACAAAATTTTGCTCTTATTGCAAGACATTTGCTTGTATATCAAGGCAAAATTTTTCAGAAATGTTTGCTTGTTTTGCAAAACGCTCTCAAACCAAGTTACTTGTAAACCAAGGTATTACTGTATAAGATTAAAGCAACTATGTGCCCATATCATGTACACTAAACTATATACTGTATGTATCCTGAGCAAGCACTAAAATGCTGAATTTTAACATGCAGGCTAACGTGCTGAGTGAGGTCCAACGTGGTATGGTGGGAAGTGCTATTTGGGCACATCTCACTGTTTAGTTTTTTTTTTACTTTATTTGGAGTGTACAAAGTGTATAGTCCATTCAGAACTCCGCACAGCATAGTGATTTGCAGGGTAATTTGCCCTCAGCTTAGTGAATGTGGTGAAAATTCACTTTGCAAAGAATGCCCAATCACATACAAGGAAAATAAGAAAAACTGTATTTTTGCTTGCACATGATTAGATTATAGAAGTGAGCAGAGCTTCACCTCATTCACTAAGCTAAGGGAAAATTCCCTTGCCTAGTGAGCAACCTATTTGCCTTTAGTAAATTAACCCTTAAGGGCCCATTCATACCAGACGCTGTGCTAATTGCACAGCGTCTGGTGTACATTCCCCCGACACAGTGCAGATGTGCTGATCCTGGCACATCACACTGTTTTTTTTTTTAGAACTTTTTTGAAATGTGACATTTCATTCAGTACTATGGGCACAGTGGGGTGCAAGGTGGTTGTACTACATTGCATCCCGCTGCACTGAAATCAAAAGTATGTCATACTTTTTTTCAGAGCACACCACTGCGTTCCAATCGCAATGCAGTGGTGCGAACTGATCCCGGCCATGACAAGGCAAATTGTCTTGTGTTGGGGCTGTGCTGGCCGTTGTTTCCGGCGGAGCCCCAACACAAGACAATTTGCCTTGTCATGCATCTGGTGTGAATTGGCCCTTAGTGTAGTGTGAATCGTTGCTTTAATGCAGTGCACCTTAATGGATGGTAACGTTGTGGGTTGGCGCAGTGCATAATATGAACAGGCCCTTCAAGTTGACCAGTTTGCACATATATATATGAGTATCAAGTATCCCTGTTTTTATGCAAAGATGTGCATTCGTTTTTATGTGCACAGTATGTAGAGTATTTATACGAGAATAATAAAGACGAACCCTACGGGAAAACCCGAACCTTGGATCTGGCCGGCTGTGACAGTGCTCCCTCTAGCCTGCAATGCTATGTCTCTCAGCATCCTCACGTCCTATACACAGGGTATAGAGCATGATCTCGAGGATCCTTACACTACGGCAGAAGGGGAAAGGAGGCTCCAGGAACTGGTCTAAGAGGCAAGTATAACTTTTTCTTTTTAACCTAGACGCAAAACGAGCACTTAACCCTTGTAGTTCTGGGGTAGCACCACTGCAAGGGTTAAGAATTTTTTCCCCAGAGTTCTTCTTTAATACACTCAATTAGGGATGCATTGCTGTCGATACTGGGCATTTTCACAAGTACTCGTGAATATGCCAGATAATAAAAACCGATATTGCTGCATTACATTTTTACACAGAAGCAGCTGCCTGAGGTCCCGCACTTGCTGGGGACCTCGTGGCAGTCTTCAGAGGAACCATGTGGCACCTGCTTACAGCGCTTCTGCCACCCACACATCTCCCCCACCTGAAAGCCTCCACACCCATCCTGAGACCCTACACACTCCTCCTGAGACCCTCTGCACGAGCCATCAGGCTGACACCCTGAAGCAGCACAGTTTGTAGCAACATATTATTCTGCATTACTGTGTATTGTATTGCTGGGATCTGTAGTCCTGTATAGTTGGTTCCATTCTGCATTGCTGTGTAATGTATTGCTAAGATTTGTAGTTCCCTATAGCCAATGGTATTTTGCATTGCTGTATAATGTATTGATGGGATTTTTTAGTACTCTATAGCCGGGGTCATTCTGCATGGCTGTATAATGTAATGCTGGGATTTGTAGTCTATAGCCACTCCCTCCTGACCTTACCTAAAGCCTCAGGGGGCATAGCCCTTCCTGACCTGCGGAAATACTATATAGCTAGCCATCTGGTTCGCTTGGTTGACTGGTGTACACATTCGCCTACAAAACAATGGGTGCCTCTGGAGGAATCCTTGTCGCCCTGCCTCCTGGCTAGGGCGGCATGGTGTCCCTCGACTCTCCCCCCCTCGCTTAGGACTCACCCACTAGTTGGTGCTACTTTGGCAGTGTGCTCGAGAGCACTCACCAGGTGGCGTTTGATTTGTGAGGCTTTCCCGCTCTACCCAATTAGAGGTAACCCTGCCTTTCCGCCGGGAACCTTGTCTGGCCCTTTCCGATCCATGATCGACAAAAACCTCTTTCAGGCCTCCCATTTTATAAGTGGGGGTATGTGGCCCTCCATGGCATCTCTTACCGATCCCGACGGAATCTTTGGTTTGGATCAATGGAAAGCATACCAGCTGAGACACTTCCTACTTACCTTACCACCGGTGGCGTGTTTTGGACCCGCACATACATCTTTTGAGAGGCTGTGCGATTCCAGGGGCCCGACGAGACATACTCTATCAGAGATCTACGCTACTCTCTCAACACCGCCAGAGATCGGGAAACCTGCGTTCCTGACACGCTGGGAACAAGAGCTAGGGATCACTCTTTCAGACACCCAATGTCAGAATATTATTCATTTCACCCTGCGATCATTGATCTGTACTAAATATCAGGAGACTAACTATAAGATCCTCATGAGATGGTATCGAACACCGGCGCTCTTACACAGAATATATGGTGGAGTTGCCAACGTCTGCTGGAAATGTAATGGGGACGGGGGTACTCTACTCCATATTTTCTGGTCTTGCCCAGCCTTAGCACATTTCTGGTCCACGGTCCGCGACATTGTGAGGAAGTTTATGGAATCTGACTTACCATTGGACCCCACAATTTTCCTGCTACATAACATTCCTATGTCCAGGAAAGCCTATTCCCGATCTGTAGTACGTCACTTACTGGATGCAGCAAAATCCTGCATTCCTAGTCTATGGAAGAATCCCTCCCCCCCCCCCTACAATACCTATGTGGATACGCAGGGTGGAGGAGATTAGGGTGATGGAAGACATGATTCTGTCATCTCAAGGCAGGCAGGAGCGTTACTCTAGGCATGGTTTTACTGGCTGGAGTACATGGATTCCCCTGAAGGCCGAGCGCAGTCTGTATGATATTTCTCCTTTAACCGGCTTACTAGGGAGCGCTCCGTGAGTGACCCTCTAGGCAGGCCCTACCATGTCCCAGTGACCTATACCTTCTCTTACACACTATCTTGCTGGTACTGCCCTCCCTTCCTCTCGTCTGTAAACCTCCCCCCTCTTCCCTCTTCTGTCCTGCTGTGGTCTGATGTCCTACCCCTCTTCTCAATCCCCGGAAGCAAACAGGTGGACCCACTTGGTTCACACACCACTGCCTGTCGAAACTATTGCTTATTACACACTAAGACATGCCAGATATGCATTGCAATCACTCCAAACGCCCAGATGCTGCATATGATATTATGCTGCTCCCGCTTGATCCTTGACTAATTAAGCGATTAGGGCTAGGAGAAATAGACATGCTTCCTACGTTTGTACCTGTACGACATCATTAATCGAATGTATATGTGTTATATGTTTACTGTAAAATGTTGGCTCAAAAATAAAGAATTATGTAATCAGATTGCAAAGTCTCCAGATTAAGACAATGTGCATGGCTTTGGGAGAACAGACTAGCCAAGGCACAATCCAGCAGTGACAACTCCCAATCATAACTTCTCTTAAATACAGAAACTTGTTCTCACCTGATATAAAAGGTTTTGTGATGTAGGTGACAGGTCCTGCTGCAAGTCTGAATACAAAGCCAACAAAAAAAAACCCCTAGCACGTTGTTAAAATCTGACATAAAGTACATTTACTGTTCAATTTTCCTGGGAGTTCTCCTCTGAGATAAATACTGTCATTATATAATTGCGCATATTAAAAATTGTCTCTTGTTTGGTCTGCATGGCAGTGGTATTCCATTAATGTAAAAGCCGCCCTACTGAAATGGCGTGACTAAGAACTAAAGATGTGAATCAATTGTCACTTCTAGCCTCCTGTCAATATACTTTGGAAGTAAAACTGTAATTGTCTTGAGAGAAATTAAGCTTTTCAGTAATTGTGGTGATTACATCTGCAATGAGTGGGAATCGATGTGTTTTCCTATATCCCTGCAATTTGCATAAGATAATATAACTGTCGTGACAGTGGGAAGAATTCAGGGCTGAGACAAGCTGAAGTAACCATTGATTGTCTGCACTAATTGCCCAATCACTGAAGAATATATTTCTTAACCGCTCATTCCATCTTGCTTTATTTCCTAAATCATTTGTTTGATTTCAGTTATACTCAAACTTTAATGCAAAGAGGTAGCGCAGTGGTTTGCCAATAGAATTGGCCTTTTTCAGTAGCTCTCTTTTTTCCTTTTCAACCCAACAAACCTGTCATCAGTGAGTGAATGTATTGATTTGTTGGTACAGTACACAATCTGCAGGTGGTAAAAAACCCACAGTAATAGCACACAGTGCATAATAGCACGCATCAATTAAATATTCAACACATTTGCTGGCAGTTCCAGAACATAACTATTGTGCATTTAAAGGATTTGTGCTCTAAGGGGTTTGGCCAGAGATGTGGACTACATTTGGTAAGAGTTCCTTATTTTATTGTCTGCTTAGTTCTACATTCCTATTGGTCACTGGGCTTGTAATATGGTCAGAAAGAGAGCAAGGGTTTAAAGCCAACATCAGTTTAGCACCCCCCCAGTCCTTAACCCCCCCCATCCTGAACCACACTCAACGGTAAATTTTAAATACTGAATATTAGTATATCAACATTGGTGGTGGGTGGTATTGACTGCTGGATTTAATGCCATTCAAGTTGTGACATTTGAGCACTGTTCTGGGGGTTTTCTGTCCATAAAAACCTGAGCTCACAGGAAGCAGTTGATTTACGCTGAGTGTCATAAATCCATGAACGTTGAGCTGCTACAAGTGGAGGCAAAGGATGCGGAAGGCAGAAATAGAGAAGGCAGCGGGTAGTGCTGTTTGAAACTTATTTCGTAAACTTGTAGAGGGTAGTAAAACCCTAAAGATGCAGTTGGGCTTCCATCGAGGCTTCTTTTGGTTTTGCATAGGCAGAATGTTTTTGCAAACCTTCTATGGCTTGCCACACACTTCAAGGATTCTCTAGGATGGGATTACTGCATCCAGTAGATTTCTCCGGGCAATTAGGAGTCTGCGGACAGACCATAGGTAATAAAAGGAATTGCTCACAGATTTCGTGTGGTTCAATGTGCCAGTGAGGACTTGGGGACAGCTTCATCTCTTGATTGTGGCCTGGGTCTCCAAAGCTGAGAACAGCTGTCACAGTTACCTTCAGACAGGTGACTCCCTGTCCACCGCCGCCTTTTACACCTAAGCATCTGTGTGCATACAAAAAACCACAGGCAGTTTAAAGGACCAAAGCCAGCCCAACTGTCTGACCTAACGAAGGGATAAAGACTTAGAAAAAGAGTATGTTAATGAGAAGAAGCTCAGTCTGTCCCTCAGTTTGTCCCTCCATTTTAATTTTTAAACTGCTTAGAGAAGCAGTGAAAAAAAAAAAAAACACCTGAACGGAGAAGGAGAACTATGGGGTCAGTGTTTTTCCCCATAGTTCTCCTTAGGGTAACGGGAGGACAGAAACTAGCGTCCTCCCGTTACCCTAAGCTCAGTATACCGCGAGCTACAGCTCGCGGTATACTGAGACGGTGCAGCCGGAGCGGATCCCGACTTAGATGACGGGATCCGCCCAGCTGTGTGAGTGACAGCTGGCTTTGCCTATCTAGAGGCAGAGCCAGCTGTACCCGCCCCCTCCCCCGTCCGTTCCGCCAGTCAGCGCTGGCAGATCGGAGCGGGGAGAGGGGAACCCAGCCCCTCCCCCTGTCACAGCAGAGAGCCGTGACAGGATCGAGAGGTGACCGAACCCGGTATGTGTTCGCTCACCTCCCGATCTACTGAGCCGACCTGTGACAGTCTCATTGTCACAGGTCGGCTAGAACTATGAGGTGAGTGGAAATCACTCATCTCATAGTTCTCCTTTAAAAAAAAAATATTTTTAACACCTAAAAAACATATAATTGGGGTTATCTCAAATTTGACTTCAAAAGTAGAAATATACTTTGAGCTACAAACCCTTGTCTGCTGACATATGGAGAGGGTAGTGACACATGATTGTCACCAAAAAAGAGGAGCTGTCTTTGATGTGTGGGCCGTGACTGACAGCCTGGACCCCTATCTCTAGCCAAAATGGGGATGGAGAAATAAACTGGTATCTGAAAACATACAGGAGCAACATCCAGAGTTCAATTTTCTACCTGGTTATCGGCTAAATAGTCCATGTTTGGCATTTGTTTCTGTAGACAATGGAAAGCCTTAGGAGTCTGTAGAGTCAGGCGTCCCCATAATCATTTTGTTGGGCTACCTCATTTAAAGTTAATTATCTAATGTTATTTCATGGTTGGATATAATTCAGAAAATGTTTAACTGATCCCTTCATTTGTTTCAACCAAATACCTTGTTCAACAATCCTGCCTAATTAAATCTGGATGCTGGGAATTTCCCTATCATACGTACAAATATCCCACTGATTGTACTGATGTTTGGCTGGGCACGCAACACAGTCTGCGCAAACATGCAGCAGATAAGGAAGCCTGGGGGAATGTTGTGATGCCATGATCACCTTTTTTAATTAACACATTGCATGAAGTAAGGATCCCAAACATGCTACTGATAATTAGGGCAAATCTGAGACAATGTTCTCAGGAGAGAAGACAAGGACATCTGTTACCAGAAATCCAAATTATCATAAAAACAATCAGTCAATCAAATACAGGCTGGAACATCCTAATAGAATCTGAAAGATTATTGAACATTAGTGTCAACCATTTCCTGCAGCTAGACCTTACATGTCTGCTTATTAATTAATTGTGCATAGAGGGTGATGGTGAGCTTCTTGGGGACTCGCCCTGCCAGTTCAGACAAGAAACAGCGCCAACACTCTCAGGACTCAGATCCTCACAGTGCACAGTTGATAAATTCTCTATTATATTACCAGCTGGGACCTGCCATAGATCCAGCATAGTCTGAAAAATGTCAGGCAATGTCAAAGGGAAGGAATTCAGAAGAACCTTGCCTTGGATATTCAAGGACGCCAATACATCAGTGCCATAGTACTGGCTGATTTAGGATACTATTCCATATCTATCTAATGCTATAACGGACACTTCAAAACCATATCTACTCATAAAGTGAGCCTGTGCTTGGCCCATGCATTGTGTAAAAGATCACACTCAGGCACAGGGTATTAAAAGTAAGACAGTTGGTCAGTTAGGCTCCGTTCGCACATTAGAGGTTTTCTGCACATATTGATACTAAACATAAAAAATAATGAATTCCAATGTACAATGCTCACACTTTGGCGGCGTCCACGCAGTCCAAAAATGTGCATCCCGCAAAAAAGTCCAAGCAGGATTTTTTGGGCGGATTACGCGCGTTTCAGCTATAGTGATAGCCGCAAACCATATGTTAAAGTTTGCACGTGAAAACTCTATCGCTATGTGTGAATGGAGCCTTAAAGAATAAAAAAGGGGCTGTGGTATACCAACAAACCCCAATTCTCTCCTTCAACAACCACCCAAATCTCAGACACAAATTAATCAGCAGAAAAAGGTCATTACAGTAATGCAAACAAGGGAACAAATCCTGGGAACTGCAAACAGTTCAGCTATATCAATCTATTGCAAAGTGTCACACTCACAAAAAGGACCTTCAGAATTAAAGGATCATACATCTGCACCTCCAGTAAGGTGTTTGTACCTCATTCAATATAACAAGTGCAACCAGGGATGTTACATTGGTGAAACAGGACAGAAATTACAAAAAAGAATGAATCTAAGATGATTAAATTAATGAATTTAGGACGATTATTGCATGCCTGTTGGACATCATTTCTCACAGCCAGATCATTCTATGGAAAACATGAATACTTCGATTCTTAAGGGGGATTTTATAAATACTCAGGAAAGACAAACCTAGGAACTGCAAATGATCATTCTATATGAAACAAGAGATAACAGACTGATTGTGGGCCTCAGTTTTCTAAATCACCATACAGTTGAGTGCTTTTTCTTTTTTGCACTAACAGTTACTGTACATTTTCAAGACAGTCTTTCGGGGAATACCCCCCTGTCTAAGGTCCAGGTAATACTGCTTGGACCTTAGACAAAGGAGGTACATCCCAAAGTTTGTCCTGAAAATGTAACTGTTAGTGCGAATACACAAACAACAGGGAGAAGGCTGAGGTATTGAATTCATTTTTTCCTCAGTATACATTCAAGAAAAAGATGGGTTTAATGGAGATAAGAATGTGAGTATCTCAGTGTGCAAGATACCGCAGTGGTTGGCGGTAGTGTTCAACACAGACTAGAAAAACTTAATGCAAATAAATTGTTAGGACCAGATAACCTGCACCCTAGGGTATTTAAAGAGTTCAGCCAGGTTATAGCGAGACCATTGTTCCTCATTTTCAAGGACTCCATACTGAATGGAAGGGTACCAAGTGATTGACAGAAAGCTACGGTAATACCAATATTTAAAAAAGGTTCAAGATGCCAGCTGGAGAACTACAGACCAGTTAGTCTAACATCATCAGTATGTGCGACCCACAGGTTGAGAACCGCTGCCTTAAGATGTGTTAAAATTCATTTTTTTATAGCACATTACTGCAATGCACAACATTGCATGTAATGCAGTGCATTGTGGTGTCATTCAATTTGAATGGCACCCAATGCTCTAATACAGTAGTGAGCAATGTACCAGCAATGTAGCGCATCACAACGTGCAAGTTGTACATTGTGGTGTGCTGCATGATACCAAAGAGGCACGTGGGCCATTCATACTTCTGCATTGCGGTAACATGTGTGGTAATGCACATACCATGTTGACGTGCCATTCATTTTGAATGGCACCCTAAAGGTAACAAATTGTTGTAGTGCACTGCAATGTACTACTATGAGCTGTGTTAAAAAAAACTGGGCCATTTTGAATAGGCTGTACTAATGTAATTAGGGATGTCCCGATACCGATGCTAGCATCGGAATCGGGCCCGATACAGGGCATTTTGACAAGTACTTGTACTTTTATCTATATGTACTGTACCTATACAGCACAAATGTCCCGTACATTGCAGCATTAGATTTACAATAATCCCCTGCTAACATGAATAGGTTAAACCATGATCCATAGTACATAACATGTAGTTGCACTAAGGATCATTTAACCTATTCATGTTAGCAGGGGATAATTGTAACTCTATTACTGCAGTGTACGGGACGTATGTGCTGTATATGTATTATGGATCATGATTTAACCTATTCATGTTAGCAGGGCAGAATTGTGAGCGCCTCCCACAAGCTGAGCACCGAGATGCGATGCAGCGATCCTGCCCAGTGCCAACTACAAGAGGCATCGCGTGAGGCTACGGGGATCGGAGTGAAACTGTGAGTAAGGGAAGCTGGGATGGGGCTGGCTGTAAATCTATTGCTATAGTGTACTGGACGTGTGTAATGTATATGTAGTGCATATATACAGCACACACCTCCACTACACTCCAGCAATAGAGTTACAATTCTCCACTGCTAACATGAATAGGTTAAACCATGATCCATAGTACATAACATGTAGTTGTACTATGGATCATTTAAAGTCACCTGTCCCTTTAAGAAAAAGTATCGGTAATTGGTATCGGCAAGTACATGAGGCGATGTACTTGTACTTGGGCCTGAAAAAGTGGCATCGGGACATCCCTAAATGTAATGCATGTCATTGTGCAATATAATGAGCATTAACACACTGCAAAGATGTAAATGGACACTAGAAGTTTATGCCTGTGTTGGGGTGTGTTGGCAGCCCAAATCTCTGGCTGGTTTTCATATTGTATTTCAGCTAAGGGTGTGTTTCCTAACAAGCAGACATATGGATTTTTGTTTATGTTGTAACACACATGTTGGTTACTTTTTTGCATTTATATATTATAGATTTTTACCCTACAATTCCTCCTGAAGAAGTAGACTATAGTGTTAATCTATGTGTATTCAGCACATCTCCATCATTTGTAGTGTTTTGGAATAGAAAAACATATAAAGTCCAATGAACATACTGTATTGTATAATATTGATTATTCTGTAACAAGAAGCTCTGGAGGAGGTTTGAATTCTCTAAAGTTATAATATTTATCAGCCTTTTATTTATTTATCCTGTTTTTAGATTTTAGTTAATATGGTTTTGATTATAATTGTTACACTTATACGGTACCCATAAAGTACCATAGAGATTTTTTGTAATGTTAGTTCTATATACATGGGAATGATGGTACTCCCCATATGAGGATTGACATTCCCATGTTCAATATTTAGTAATTTCCTTTAACAAAATACTTGAATCCATCCAAATGTCATCTTATTGTGATTGACGTCTTTTAAATCACTTACTGTACTTTAAAACTTATGGAACATTATTATTTTTTGACCAAGTTGACCAAGTTTCCAACGCAGTGCAAAAAAGCTATTACTTCTCACAGTTTGCAAGGATTAATGAAAATATCAATTAAATACTACGCAGTCATTCGCCAATTTGTATTTTATGTCTCAGTGGACAAACTTAATATTTTAAAAAGTGATAAAGAAAATAAGAAGGAGAATACTAATCTTGTTTTTTTTAATTCTGTAGAAAAGTTATTGTTAAAAGGTGACCATAAACCATCGGCAGAGTAAAACTCACCTCTTACAGCTTCACCTCTCACCAGGGGCGGACTGACAACATATGGGGCCCCCGGGCGATAAGAGATTATGGGGCCCCCTTGGCCTTTGCACATATAAAATCCACCCAATGCATTATTACAAGGGGTGGGCAAATGTAATTCCTCTAGCTGTGGTAAAACTACAAATCCCACCATGCATCTTACCGTGGGAGCCTTGCATATGCAAAAATCTTGCAATGCATCATGGGTCTTGGAGCTCTAAGGAACGCACAGAGTGCAGTGGTCAGATCTAAGGAACGCACAGAGTGCAGAGGTCAGATCTAAGGAACGCACAGAGTGCAGAGGTCAGATCTAAGGAACGCACAGAGTGCAGAGGTCAGTAGTAAGGGACGCACAGAGTGCAGAGGTCATAAGTAAGGAACATACAGAGTGCAGAGGTCAGAAGTAAGGAATGCACAGAGTGCAGAGGTCAGAAGTAAATAACGGACATAGTGCAGAGGTCAGAAGTAAGGTACACAGAGAGTGCAGAGGTCAGATGTAAGGAACGCACAGAGTGCAGAGGTCAGATGTAAGGAACGCACAGAGTGCAGAGGTCAGATGTGAGGAACGCACAAAGTGCAGAGGTCAGATGTAAGGAACGCACAGAGTGCAGATGTAAGGAGTGCACAGAGTGCAGATGTAAGGAGTGCACAGAGTGCAGAGGTCAGATGTAAGGAGCGCACAGAGTGCAGAGGTCAGATGTAAGGAACGCACAGTTCAGTAGTAAAGAACACAATAAATCCTGCTTTCCTATCACACAGTATGGGTGGCATGGCATGGGTTATATGTGACAGCAGTCTGGCATTAAAGGAGAACTATGAGCTGAGTGAAAAATCACTCAGCCTCATAATCTGAGCCGACCTGTGACAATGAAACTGTCACACGTCGGCTCTATAAATCGGAAAGTGAGTGAACTCTAACCTGAACTCCATGTGTCCCTCCGCCGGTATCAGCCTCCTCCTTGCCCTCCTCCGATGCCACCGATGGCTGCTGCGTCGTCACTGGCTGCCCTCCAGTCTCCACCACATGCCGGTCGGGCGGGCTCTCTCCTCTCTCTGCAGGAGAGGACGTAGGAAGTGGCGGAAGTAGTTCCGCCAGCACTAGAGGGAGAAGCCACGCCAGAGGACCCGTCGCATGGCTTCTCTCCTCTCTGAAAGATGGGGGGAGGGGGGTTGCGGTGCAGAGGCTGCAGCGGAATTGCCAGCGCGGCGGCGCCCAATTTTCCCAGTCAGAAAATCGCTGCTCCCAGGGGCGAACTGACCAGAGGCAGGTTAGGTGAGGATACAGAGGGGAGTTAGGCGGTCGCAAGGCCTTAGGTGACCGCCTAATTAGAGAGTCGCCTCTGCCGCCTGGTACAGCACAGATGCCTGGCCACAGGCCCCGTGCTGGTCGCGGGCCCTCGGGCAGCGCTCGACTGCCCGATGGGTCAGTCCACCCTGCCTCTCACCATATCAAGTGAATTTACTGAGCAAATGCTATACACAGTATATAAATAGTGTCAGAGCCCAGGGTGTAGGTTTGTGTTACTGTACCCCAAAGAAAAACCATTAAAGGGCCATCTGACTCTCCAACCCCCACCCTAAAAGCAATTCTACTATATGGCATGTAATACAATAAAATGGTAAGACACCAACATGTTAAAGGAGAACTATGGGGTTAGGGCTTTTCCCCATAGTTCTCCTAAGGGTAATGGGAGGACACAAACTAGCGTCCTCCCGTCACCCTAAGCTCAGTATACCGCGAACTGCAGCTCGCGGTATACTGAGACGCCGCAGTATACTGAGACGCCGCAGCTGAAACGGATTCTGACAATTATGTCTGGATCCGCCCAGCTGCGTGAGTGACAGCTGGCTCTGCCTATCTAGAGGCAGAGCCAGCTGTACCCGCCCCCTCCCCCGTCCGTTCCGCCAGTCAGCGCTGGCGGAGCGGTGAGGGGGGAATCCAGTCCCTCCCCTGTCACAGCTCTCTGCCGTGACAGTATCGAGAAGTGAGCGAACACCTGTATGTGTTCGCTCACTTCCCTATCTACTGAGCCGACCTGTGACAGTTTCATTGTCACAGGTTGGCTAGAACTATGAGGATGAGTGAAAAACACTCACCTCATAGTTCTCCTTTAAGTTTGGTTTCTGAACTATTTTAATTATACAATGTATCAGTATAATTCAGTACAATATCAGTAGAATAGTCAGGGCAAACGTTTATAATTCCATTGTAGGATAAGAGTTCTGGAAAATCACAAGGGTCTTTGTGACCAACATTTTTATTTACCTACCAACACAAAAATATGACAGAAGGGTGAATGACCGTTCTTTCATGTTATTTCCTTTGAACAGCTCCTTAAAGTTTGCAGTAAAATTTGAGAAACCCCTCTAATGTATATGTTTGTCATGTGTTCATATTCACACAGCATACATAAAATATTTCTTTTAAATATATTTCTCACCTTTTAGATGTTTCTTTGGTGAAGGCCTTTGGGCAGATTCCAAGCTACTCTGAGCAGTTTGGCCCTTCAAACTAGTGAAGAGCTAGGCAATTTTAAGCAAGTATAAAGCACTTAAAATGTAAGCAAAATTGTTAACATTTTTTAGGTTAAGCAATGAGAGTGAGAATATATAATGTGAGTATCAAATATTCATCCCAATTTGACTACACTTTAAAGTGGATCTAAGCCCTTATTGGCTGACATTTTGTTTTCTAAAGTACCATGTAACATAATCAACTGCACGGCTTTTTTCCCTTTAAGAAAATACTGTTTTCAACATTTTTTATTCTTTTTTCCATTTCAGTGCTGTTGATTTACTGCAGCCATTTTGAGTCTACATGCATGTACTCCAGCAGTGGCTGAATGGCACTTCTCATGACGGGTTTTCATGTTGGCGGCCATGGTAAAACATGTCCACACAATGTGTGTCAGAACAGCTAACTGTGTGAAAGTGACCTCCAGGTGCTGAACGAGAAAAAACTACCAGTGTAAGTCCTGCTTTACAGTTTGGCTGGCAATATAATATACCAGAGATTATCTATAGCTTTATAGTTACTCTCTTCAAAGTGCAAATGTCAATGTTCCAAAGGTTGGTTATGCATGTGCTCCCCCAGTCTCAGAAATGAAATGTTAAGATCATATACATACATATAAAATATTTAGGGCTGTTACTGATGAAAATTTTTGTGTTCGATTAATCAAAATTTTTAAAATCGATTAATCGATTAACTATAACGCACATACAGACCCAACTGCATTGGCCTATACACATACAGCACAGCAATGAAGTAATAAAATGAACTAGGATCACACTTATCCAGCACGTTATTAATCTCACGTGCCCCACTCAATATGGCCGCCGCTTGAGTGGGGCAACTCAGAATAATAACGTGCTGGGTTAGTGTGATCCTAGTTCATTTTATTACTTCATTACTGTGCTGTATGTGTATAGGCCAATGCCTTGGCTGGCGCTCTTGCAGAACAAGTTTCTTGGGCAAACCTCTTATACAATCTGAAAAAAAAAATCAAACAAACTCTTACGTGGAGTATTGCTCATATTCAAATTATCAATTTACAAATAGCCTTTTCTATAGCTTGTACGCATAGTGTATATAGGTGCATACTTTATATATTATGGTCAATCTGCCTTAAATATATCATGCCTAAAATGCACTGTTGCTTTGTTTAACTTGTAATAAAAACCAAACAGTCTCCAACAGACCCTAACAGAGAAAGAGACTTTAAGGGTTGATTTTATCCATATATATTGTTACAGATACAACGGTACCATTGCTAACGAAGGGAAGGGGGGAGGAGTCTGGCGACGTCACGGACATCGACGTCACGGGACTCCTCCCCCCTTCCCTTCGTTAGCCGACTGAGCCACTTGGGGAAGGGGGAGGAGTCCGGTGATGTCACCGGATCTCAGACGGGACTCCCGGAAGACCGGGAAGCCGGCGGAGAGGTGAGTGTTTTCATTATTGATCAAAATAATTTTAATTGATCAAACATTTTAACGATTAATGGGGTAATTAATCGTTAATTTCCACAGCCCTAAAAATATTGTATATTTTATATATTGTATATTTTTTGAGAATACACAATTTTGGGGTTATTACTGTAAAGGTCACCTAAAGTAACTTCTGGTGGGGTTTTGGTCTTATTTTGTGCATGATGTTTTCATGTATTCCATGTGCCCCCTAAAGCATACAGCACCATTATCGTTTTTGCTAAATTACCGAGAAAGAAAACAAACTATGGACAAGCTACATAAAGATTATACTGTATTGCATGCATCATTATGGTTCTCATCTGACTCATAAGGTAATGTGAGGTAAGAGGAGTTCAATCACAAATGTACTTGCTATAGGACTCCACTGCCAAATTGCAAATTCTAATCTTACTTCAGATGCACTTAAAAAATAAATACATTCCCTTCATATACTAAATAATACTAAAATAATGGCCCAACAGGTCTAAAAGAATCCTGTTAATTTTTATTGGCAGTTTAATTGTTTGTTTGTATTTTGCCATATGATGTAGAGGCAATATACAGCAGACAGTTGGTAGTGTGCCATGTTTTTTTTTTATAGCACTTGCAATAATGTTCTCAGTGAATTTTTGTCAAAGGTTGCAAGTGGGATGTCAAACTGACAGTGTGAACCACAGAGGGTGCTGCTTGGTAATCCCTATCCTGATGGACTTTAATTCATCTTGCATTGCAACATGTGGGTATATCAAAGCAAGGAATCACCCTGTATATGGAAACAGGCAAGCAAGGGAGACATATTCCCTAACATGAGTAGGGATGAGCCGAACACCCCCGTGTTCGGCTCTAACTCGAACTTTCGAACATGGAAAAAGTTCTAATTCGAACTTAGAACTCAATGCAAGTTATGGGGGGTAGAACTCAGAAATATGTTCGGCGTTCGAGTCGAACATAAGGTTCGACTCAAACGTGCAGCCCATCCCTAAACATGAGGACTAATCACAAGCTGGTTTAGTTACTAAAGATGAAAAAGCTAAATGTTATACCAATTACTAGGAAATAATGTTTATCTATTCTTCTGTTAAATGACCATTATCTGGAGTAAAACCGGGGTTGTTTCCGTCAGCACAGGCTTTTCACATTCCTTTTTTCAAAAGGCTGGGATGAAGAGAGACTGAAAGAGAAAATAAGAAAAAGTACTTGGCACCTTTACAGAATCTGTCTATGCAGTGAGGGCTGAAAACTCTTTTGTCTGTTCTGTGTCCTTCCCGAGGAATTTGAGTGCTGAGTACAATACTTGTGGTCTGGTCTTTGTGGTGTTTGAGGGACTGTACAATGGAAACCCTGTGAGAATGAGGGAGCAACAATAGGTATTTGTGTGCACGGGGACCGAAAGCATCAACCTATGGACTGGAGCCTGTTGTGGGGAACATGAACTCACCCTCAGGGTCAGTACCTGAGAAAATGTAAATTAAGTGATGATGATTATTATTTATATATATATATTTATATATATATATATATATATATATATACATATAGCATTTATGTAGGACCAACACTTTGCACAGCGCTTTACAAAATGTAGGGAGACAGTAGAGTTACAATACAATTTCAGTGCAAGAGGGTTAGGAGGGACCTGCTCATGAGTGATACAAAAAGTAAAAATTGTGTAGCATACGCTAATGGAGGAAGTAAAAGGAGGCAGGATAGGCTTCCCTGAAGAGATTAGTTTTCAAGGACCACTGAAAAGTGTACAGAGTAGAAGATAAACTGACAGATTGGGATAGGGAGTTCCAGAAGATGGGAGAGGCTCTGGAGTAGTTTTGGAGATGAGTAATGCAGGAGGTGACAAAGGATCTAGAGAGCAGGAGGACTTTAGAGGAGCACATAGGATAATTGGGGTGGTATTTTGAACAAGGTCGGTGATGTAGGTAGGGGCAGAGTTGTAAATGGCTTTGTTCATTACTGTTAGTATTTTTATACTGTAAGTGAAAGCCAGTGGAGGGATTTGCAGAGAGTGGTGGTGGACGCTGATGAGACTGGCAGCAGCATTCATGATAGACTAAAGGGGGGGGGGGAAGTATCTGCAGTGGTAGGCCAACAAGGCGGGAATTACAATAGTCAAATTGAGAGATTACAAAGGAGTGAATTAGGAGCTTTGTGGTGTAATTTGTTAAAAAGGGGCACGTTTTTAAAGGTTGAGTTGGCAAGATGTGGCTAGTCATTGTAAGTGATGTAAGCAAATTGTAATAGATGCTCTTGGGCCTTTTACAACGAGACAGACCCTGCAGCTACTGACGTTCTCAATCGCAACTGTGAGGGGGAGCTGGCCTGGCTCAGTAACAGGTTGATACGGGAAGATATTGCCAAGCTTCTTTTTCCACTTTACAACAACGCTAACATGTAAAATATCATCTGTTGTTATTCTGAGAAAATATGCCAGTGGCATCTGAGCATCAACATAAACTCACCTTCAGGCCTATTTTCCCAGAGCAGGCTTATTGTAGACTGCATGTCTTGCTTATCCCAGCATGGAGGTAATGCTACTGAACTATATCCTATAGCTGGTATAGCTTCTGATGAGGCACTACACTCTGTTGATGGAGAGGATGATTTTAAATCTAGCGTGTCAATTACAATTAAAGAGCTATGTCAAAGAGAAGAGGAGGATGATGATACAGTAGAGGAAGAAGGTAATAAAATGTTCTGCCTTCACTTTCTTGCTAGAGAAAATTAGCTAAAGCAACAAAACAGAAACAAAATCAGTTAGCGATCATTATTAGGAAATATACTTTTCCCTTGACACTGCTCCAGTGAATAAAATCTTAATTTTTCATGACAACTGTTGCTCCTCCTTGTCTATAGTTCCCCAAAACTTGGAATTGGCCCAAAATAAGATAAACATTCTTACTAATACCCCATTAAAATGACACTAAACTCAAGAGTTAAATCTTAAAAATGCATTCAAGTACCTTAACTACTAACAAAAATGTATCTTATTTGTGCATCATTGGGCTGTAGATCCTCAAATCATCTCTGAATTCATGCTGACACTGTCCTTCCTTCTGGAGGGTGGCTACTTTTGTTCCCCATCGTCCCTCTGTGTCTTGTAAAGTAGCCACTGTTCCAAGCTCGCTCCCGTGATGGACTACAATCTCACATTTTATTTACTAATTTGTATTGAAACTACAGTCTATCACGGGAACGCACTTGGAGAGGTGGCTACTTAATAACACACGTTATAACACACTATATTTATAGTCACATTTACTTGTATTTCAATAATCTTAATTTTCACCCTTCTAGACACATTTTTCAGATTGCTAGGAAATCAGAAATATATTTAAAGGAGATATATCCCAAACATAAATGTCATATAACCTTTTTTCTTTATTTTACACGTTTTTATTGACTGGTGGAACAAACATGAATCCCTAAAGAAATTATAACATAAAATAATAAGTATAAACTTTGCCCTCCTGAACATTTTCTCTTAAATTGTAACTGTATTGTCTTCCATATATTGAAAAGAGCTGCACAAACTGTTGGCACTATATAAATCCAATATAATATTATAATATAATTCATGACAACTGTGTATCCAGCTGTTATTTAACACTTTTTCCGAAATATTTTGAAAGGCTGGTGGCAAGGATAGACAGTAGAAGTCACATAGCATGCCATGATGTCTTCACAGACAAGTAAAAGACCTCTTGGAATTGTATTCCCATTTTTCTTCTCATGTTTATGGGTGGAGAATGGCATTGTTGCCTCTGCTGGTTGTGGGAGAGTTAATGGGAGGTGTGTGGATGGGGAGACTTGTTAATGGGAGGTGTGGGGCATAGTAGGTGTGTGGATGGGGAGCATTGGTAAGAAAGGGTTAGATAAGGAGGATCTGGGTAGAAGAAGTTGAGCATGGAGAGCAAAGGGGAAAAAAGTGGGGGTGAAAGCGAAGTAATGGAGGATTTGACCTCAGCCATTTGGAAGCAGAAACTGAATTAATACTCTTTGCCAAATGGGTCACCTCTGACATGTTCATGGAGTGTCTTAGCTGCTCATACTTATTAAATAAAGTGCTTTCAGATGTTCCAGGTGTAGCATAACAGTGCGGAGAGATATCTTGTTAGGCTCAGAGTTTAGCTGGATCAGGAGGGAGTATTTTCTTGGGCAGAACCCATGAGGCTGATCCATAGCATGCAGGTTTCTCAGAACTTTTTATCTGTATTATGACGATAAGATCCACCATCAGCATAATTTCATTTATCTTGGCTATCCATAGCAATGAGGGGGTGGAGAAATATTTTCTACAGTGCTGGTATACATATCCTGCAGCATTTAATAGATGAGGATTAAGTAGATTTAGTAGAGAGGATTTTGAATCCAGATTGCTTAATCCAAGTTGCCATAAATGTTGTGGGCCAATAATATGATGAGTGAGGGAGTGCCTCACTGAAATTTTGCCAGGGCATAAGCTCCTTCTGGATCTCTATTCTGACTCCGATCGTTGTGATAGCGAAATATATCCCTTGCTGAGACCTCTATGCCTGGCCTGTATAAGCAGATATACTCACTGCGGACAATCCTCGTCAGATAGCTGAACTCGTCAATACCGATTCATTCAAAAGAGGTGTTTATTCTTTAACATCAGGTTACAGCAGATGATAGGAACAGCAGTTGAACGGTTATAGTATTGTGCGGTCAGAAAATGATGCCTTTCCTACGTACTGTGCAGATTACATGTGTGTCCTTGTTACATGTGGCTCTTAACTGTGGCCATGACACAGGAAGTACTGCACACAGGAAGAAGGGTGGGGCATACATAGACTGGAAATATGTCGTCACATGGGGAACAGAAATACAGAAAAGACATGTGTGATATCACAAAGGCCACTAGATGGCAGCATAGGATAAGACATGGATTTGCTATGGGGAAAATAGTTAGGCAAAAACACACTATAATAACTCTATCTAAAACAATGCTAATATTAACTGAGGCTATGCATCTCATATTCTATGCCCCGTTGGGGCGGCACAATCTCCATTCACTTTCGTCAAAGGAGAGGGAAGAGTGGATATATGTGACAGCAGGGTTATGGGTTCTAACTACTTGGAGAGATGTCCATACAGTAGGGTGTTGCAGTGTAGACCTAGGAGTCCTGATCTTGAACCATGCCACTCCCAGTACTGGGACAGTGTCATCCTGCTCTATTTGCTCCTAGATGTTCTATGCATAGCTATGAAGTAAAGCATCCCATTCTCTTTATGTTTCAGAAGCTTAAAACATGAGTCTTGAGACTTTAGTGTCCCATATAAAGGAAATAAGTGCATTATTTACAGAAGCAAAACGATAAGGGAAGTTTGATGGGGATGGCCTATAGAAGAAAGAGTATATCTAGTAGTAAAGTAATTTTTACAATTGTCAAGCCATGATAAGGTGAGTTTTCTGCAATGGGTCAGCTCTTATGTCCAAGAGCAATGGAGTGATATTGGCCAGATATAGGTCATTGGGTCAGGCATCTTGTACATACCCTGATATTTAAGCTTGCTTTCTGCCCATCTGAAATGCAGGCTGTATTTAAGCTGAGGTAGCTGAGGTAGTTGGTTGTGTAGGTGTATAATGTTTAGGACATCAGATTTTTTGAATTTTATCTTGAAGTTAGGTAACTATATTTTAAAATTCTGATAGGAGGTTTGAGAGTGTGACTTAAAGGCCAATAATCAACTACTTTGTGATGACCTGCAGCTTTAGAAATACCTTTATTGTTCGGGTTATTTCTGACCAAGCACAGAAATTCCTTTATTTAAAATAATAGCTGGAGATTTTCCCATGAAAGTCTCTGTCCAGGCTTCCAGTGAAAACTATAATGGGTCATTCCAGCCACATTATGCCGACTTGTCTTATGAGCAGATGTTTTGCACAAGCAGTTAAAGTAGATTTTCCTTTTTATGAAGTAAAAACAAAAGATTAGCAATTGCAAAGTATTTATAAGATGTTAAAAATATTTATTACTATATTTTCAGTATCAGACTCAGGAGGTTGTTGACTGATTGATTTGTGTCGTCTCGGGTTATCACCTTGTAACAACTAAAGGTCCCCACACACCTTACGATAATCGTACGCTAATCGCGGGAAATCCCGCGATCATACGATTATCGTAAGGTGTGTGGAAGCCGTGCGACCTCTACTACTGTAAGGTCGCACAACTTTAAACTTACGAACATGTTTCAAAACCCACCGAGCATCATACGATGTTCGGCGGGTGTGTAGCATGTTCGTGAGATAAAAGCCGGACGGGCCGGTGTGAGCAAGCGCACACTGCCCGTTCGGCATTGCTGTCATCGGAAGCCCGTCCCTCAGGGGTGTGGCTTGCGATCATCGCAAGTACGATCTGCCTATGCAAGATAGGCAGATCGTACGTTTTTTTAAGTACCTTACAACCATCGCAAGACAAAAGTATTGCGATGGTTGTAAGATGTGTGCCCAGCCTAAGGGTTGACTCACTTGGATCTCAGCTGTGGATAACTGCCTGTGGTTCACTTAGGGTATTCACAGAAAGGGTTCTGGTATACAACTGAAGTTTTCACCATAAGTGTGAAGTTTCCACCAAATGTGTTAACTCAATTAGATACACAGTTCATAAGATGCACAGGGTTTGAATGACTGGGTCTATGGTGCTGGTATATAGGCGTCCAAATCAGAATTGCATTCAACTAAAGATTCAAGTCACTTAAAGACACAGTTCATGATTGAGTATGCATGATCAGTTTTGATATATATATTGTGGCAGCAGGCAGGTGGGGATCTGTGTTCAGGTGTACTAATTCTTCCTCTAGGGGGAAGTGCTGAGAGGGCTGGAGGCTCGGAGGTAACAAGCCCAGCTGAAGCTAGCTGGCTTGTTAGGGCCTCTACAAGAAGTTCCAGCTTCCTAAGAGAAGAGCCCCACACTAGAACCAGACTGTGTGGCTGGTGGACTGGGGAGCAGCAGCCTGTGTGGCAATCTGCCTGTGTGGCCAAGCAGCAGCCTGTGTGGCAATCCGTCTGTGTGGCAAAGCCGCAGCCTGTGTGGCAAAGCCGCAGCCTGGGTGGCAATCCGCCTGTGGGGCAAAAGGACAAGCCTGTGTGGCAAGCCCATTCAATACAACCTGTGTGGCCAGTGGATATTTTGTTTAAGGACCTACCTGAAGTCGGTAAGACGGAAAAAAATGTTTTTTTTTAAATTATACTTTGCTTGAAAACCCCTGTGAGGGAACACCTGTATTTGACTTTTCTCTTTAGTTGTGAGAGAACTTGTTTATGCGTGGAAGTGTACTGAATGTGGTACCATTTGAAGCGAATCCTCACACTATTTCTGGAGACACAGTTCATGAATATGTACACAAATTCAGTAAGGAGGTATACTTACAATTGCGATTCAAGCAGGTCCAACACACAGCATCAGGCATTCTCTAGTTAAAGTTCACAGAAAGGGAACTGGAATTCCTGAGCAGTGAAATATATCCTCAAGGCTGAGAGGGAGCGGTTGCTATTGGAAACAACATGCAGGAAACTCACTGGCCAAGCTCCTAGATCAGTGATGGCGAACCTTTTTGAACCCGAGTGCCCAAACTGCGACGCAAAATCAATTAATTTACCTCAAAGTGCCAGCGCTGAAAATTAGTTTAGTACTGTATTGCAGTTTGGGCGCTCGGGTTTAAGAAACGTTCAACATCACTGCCTTAGGCCCCATTCACAACAAGCGACACACCTTACAAGCGGGGCAGGGATAGCGCAACTGTTTGGGGCGATGTCCCAGCAAAGATTGCGCGACCTTCACCGTCGGGCTGCATTCAAAAATAGAAAAATTGTGCGACATCCGCGGGAAAAAGGGTCCTGCTGAGGCGATAGCGATGGACAACATGGAGCTGTACATTAGAACAGCTCCATTGAATAACATTGGCCGGCGATAATGCGCAAAATAGCGGAAATGTGTGAATGGGGCCTTAGGCAAAATAGGGAAACCCGCATATTCAAACATTTATACAATTAATAAAACGCATACACACGTAATGAAACACACACATCACACACTTATTAAAACACACACATTATACACACACAGAACTACTAATAAAAATGAATAAATAAAACATTGCCCCCTCTCCTGCTTACCTGTTTTGCAGGGAGGTGGGCTGCATCCCTGGGGGTCTTTCATCTCTGCATCTCTCATGGGGTGGGAGGGGTGTGCGGTTCTCAGGCAGGGGTGCTGTATGGCTGGGGGGGGCTATGCAGCTCCCGGGGGGAGGAGTTGTATGGCTCTCAGGAGGGGGGAGGGCTGTGCGGCTCCAGGGGGGGCCTTTAAGGCTCCCGGGGAGGCTGTGCGGCCCCCAGGGGGAGGGGAAGGTTGTTTTGCTCTCAGGAGTGTTGGGGGAAAGGCTGTGCGGCTCTCACGGGGGATCAGAACTCTGTAGTCGGGCCGTTCACAATCAGGCAGCGGCGGTGACCTCTAAACAGGCACATTAGACGGCCGCTCGCAGGGGCCACCCGGCGTCCTAGCGAGGAGGAAGTGGCCGTCTAATCTGCCCGTTTAGAGGCCGCTGCCTGATTGTGACTGGCCCAGATCGCGTACTGAGGCGATCCGGGTTGGTCGGATTTCCATTGGTGGTCCCTGAACCTGGGCTCGCGTGCCAGCAGAGAGGGCCCCGCGTGCCCTCCCTAGCACATGTGCAATAGGTTCGCCACCACTGAACTGCAGGATTCCAGGGTAAGGCAGGATTCAGCTTGGTGAAGTCTGACTCCAAAGGAAGTTGCACAGGATTCAGGATGCAGAGCATTAACAGCTCATCATTAATTGGTCTCAACTGTTCTCAGGCCTTTTTATATCTGAGCTGACTAATGCTAGAGGTTCTCTCTTTGTCTCACTCTCTCTGCTGTGAGATCCTGCTCCTGGGTAAAAAGGCTGACTGCTGACCGAACACTAAAAACAAAAAAGAGTTGCCTGTTTGTTTGGGGAACCCATTAGGGGGTACCCTGTTATCCAGCAATGGACTTGAGTTTAGTTAGGAGCTTGGAAGTGCAGATGTTTTATGGTATGCTATGGACTTGCTGTACAAACCCCACTGCTTTATTTCTATGTTTGTTAACTGCAATTGTGTATAAAAGTGCAGGGCAAACCTGCTTGCACTGTCCCTTGGTGTCCCTATCTTGTGCATGGTTTACCACTGCAAATATCAGTTGAAACCGTTCCCCTTACACGCACACACTGTACATTTGTTTGTTTTTTTACAAATAACATTTAATACCCCCAACCTGCAAGGGTTAACTGCTCCCTTTTCTCTATAGACTCAAATACAAAATATACTCACCTGATCCTCAATTCTGCTTGGTTGCTAGACCACAGCCTCTTCTCCCCCAGGTTCTGGTGGTCTAAGCCCCGCTGACATTATCATGTCTAATGCAGTCCATTATTCACCTGCAATAGATGTGAGGATGCTGTGCGATATATCACAGCCGGAGGGGAGGGGGGGGAGAGGTGAGAACCCCCCAGCTGCAGGACTAAGGGTCAAGTAAGTATATCTTCGTCATTCTGGCTCCTAGAGAAAAACGAGCTGTTGACCCTTGCAGTGCTGGGTAGCGCCACTACAAGGGGTTACTTTTTACATACCTGGAGTTCTTCTCTTACTCTGCAGTGTCTACCAAAAAATGAAATATTAGCTGGGGTGTTCCCTTTTTTCATACATCAGTAATTCATATGACTAGAGTAAGCTGTCATGCTCCATTTAACATTCAAAAAATGCATTACAGATAAAATGTAGCATATTTTAGTGACCACATGTTCTAAGTTTTTATTTAAGTGTTTACTGTAATCGCTTTAGCCCCAGGTGCTGCTTTATAAATTCTTTATTTTGAAGTTTGCAATGGTACAATCAAACAGAAAAGCACAGGTACAACAACATACATACAGAGTCAAGGCATTGTTGGCGAAATAAGGACAACCTGAGATACGGGCAGCTAAAGCCCTGAATAATTACACGTAGGGGTCACAAACACGTTAACCATGCAGCCAGTCAATAATGAGCATCTTACACACTATAACAGAGTTGTAGGTAATGTAAGGTTTCGGGCACCGTCTGTAAGAGCAAGACCCGTATTTTGAGGAGCAGCTAGGCTCTATTAGGACATATCTAGAGACACAAAGAGAAAAGGAAAAGAAGGGGGAAAAGAAGATCTCCTGGAAAGGAATATTGAAATGATAAGTGAGGGGAGGGAGGTGGTACAGAAAGAGGTGATAGGGCCACCAGAGGCCCTGATATCTATAGGGTCACATATCAGGTCCGACTGGGTTGTAGGGTCCAGGCATATGTGTATGGGAACTGCTCAAGCATGCTTCGTCATGTGGATGCGGCTGAGCTGTGATTACATGGGAGGAAGTTTCTGGATTTGCAGTGTTGGGATATCAGTAGCACCGCATGGCCCAGCAGAAGGAGGCTTCCCCAGGGAATCCCCAGAGGGGATGGCTGACATCAAGGCCCCACACTCCTGTGTGTATAGAAATTCAAGCCAGTAGAACCAAGTTTTCCTTAAACTACGATCCGTGTGGTGGAGGGTCGCTGTCAATTCCTCCATCACTCGTATAGCGTCAACTTTTTTGAGCCAGAGTCTCAAAGCGGGTGGGTCTGTACTTTTCCAGCACAAGGGTACACATGCCTTGGCTGCATTAAGAAGGTGTATCAGGAGCGACTTGCAGTACCGGGTTTTGGAGAGCAGGGACAGGTGGAGTAGGACTGCTGCGGGATTGTCATTCAGTGATATCCCTGTAAGTCGTTCAACTATTCTGAGGACCGCATCCCAAAACTCTCTGAGGCGTGGGCAAGACCAAAAGATATGTAGGATGGAGCCCCTCTCAGTACCACATCTCCAGCAGTTAGGGGAGGATTGAGGAAACATCCTATGGAGCGTAGTGGGGACAAAGTACCACCTTGTAAATTTTTTTTTTTAGCCCGTTTCCTGTACCGAACTCGTCAGGGATGCCTTATGCGCAAAATGTAAGATGGTATCCTTCTGTTCCTGAGTGAAAGTCGCTCCCATGTCTCTCTCCCACTTAGCCAGGCTCGGACAAGTCTGGCGGATGACCAGGTGCTGCTTTAAAATGGCACCTATATGTCCCAGCGCAATTTTAAAATGTCGCCCAGACTTAGCAGCATGTGACAAGATCATGTGACCATGCACATCATCTCATCAAATACCCTTCGCTAAGATCTTGCAAGATTTTGCAGTTTATATAAAGTTATAGGGTACTGAACAAAGATTTCTCCAAAATAAAAATGCTCTGGAACTAAAACGGCAGAACTCTTTTGTGATAACATTTGTTGTTGAAGAGTAAAGGCTGATTTGAAAACATAGCAGCAGCCTATAATTTGGTGAAATGCTATTGAAATGTATTAGCAATTTATATATTGAAAGCATTTTGTATTATTGTATTGTGCTAGCATAGCAATCAAAATATTTAGCACTATATGGTCCTAAATGGCTTAAAAGGCGAATGTATTCTGGCAAAGTGGTACGTTTTATTAGCTAAGGAAATTTCTCTAGTGCCATCTTTTAGACCACAAAGTTCAATGTAAAGCACTTTTAATGTATGACCTTGACGCTCAGAGATAGGGCTGCTGTTTTTGTGTGGGAAAGCTCTACATTTGTTCTGAGAATTGCAGATTACTTTCTGAAAAGCTAGAACCGAACCTCTGCAATGTTTGAGTGCACTGAATTTGGATCAAAAAATGAGCAGTGTGTATAATTATTTCTGCATAGCGGTAATTATGCACATATCATTACATGCTGGGCTCTTTAAAATAAGTTGGGTTGTATTTACATTGTTAAATTGTAAACCTGTACAGGGCTGGCTCATAATTTAGCAATGTATGTATTGTGTTTTTCCTTAATTTTTCAACCAGACGCTTATCCGCTCATGCAGCTGGGGTGGCCAGGAAAAAGAGGGATGCAAACATGCAGCACCTACCTTCCTTCTCCATACCAGGCCTTGCATTGGGCAGTACCTTGCAATGGGGGCAGCAAGTTCTCCCTGCCTTTGTAAAGCACTCTTGTCCAATCATTGAGGGACAAGTACCCCTTATCCATTCCCACAAAGAGTTGAAAGTAAAAAAAAATCACATTGAAAAACCTTTTATTACAATAATAAAAAAAAAACATTTACAGTAGTTACCAGCTTTAAATAAAAAATGTAATATGAAGATGTCCCCAGAAGCAAATCGAGCGTCGACCATAGCATCCAGTGAGGTAATCCACACAAAACATCAGTCAGTGAGTCAGTGTCAGACCACATGGGCCTGAAAGACCTAAGGCTAGCCAGTGGTAAGTGGATCCCAGGGGTGTTAATGATTGCATCAGTAGGCAACCAACTATCTCCCTCTGCATGGAGGAGACTGCCAAGTCCTGGGACTCATTAACCATCATGAAACTGAGTAAGATGTAACACAACCTATAATTGAGGTACCCCCCATAGTAAGAGCATTGGAGGCAAAGACCACCCAGGGTACAAATATAAAGACTGAAGATAAGTGTAATTTTAAGAAATGTCTGTGACACTCACTGACATGCACAGAAAATAATGTAACAGCATTTTGTAGTGTTGTGACCCTCACAGAGGCACATATTCTTTAATTTCTTATTTAGAGCATTCAGAGATTCAGCTTAACAATTTTTAAATATAGTTTAAGGCTCTATTCACATCTATGTAATGTGGAAGGGCATGCAATACCTGCATTGCATTTTGCAATGTTAAGTGCTCTGTGGTGCCATTTTTGGTCATTTCATAATGGCACCAAATGCACCTAGCCAGTGCATGTGCATTGTATTGCACTGCAACCCTTTACCATGCGATGTGGTGTGATGCATTAAAAAAAAAAGGTGCTTGCTACTCTTTTAGTGCAAATTAGCTGCAGTAGGCAACCCATTGGAATGACTGTTCTTCTCTACCACAGAGCACCACAATGCCTCCTGCAGCACCTCTGCAATGCAACATGTGAACAATAAAATAATACAAAGAAAAAAAAGTGGAGGCAAATATTTACGGAAAATATATTTTAAAATATTCAATAGTCAACAGCAACATACTGTAAATGTGAAAACTAAAAGTACTTAGCAAAGTTTGATTTTATGCAGAGCACAATTTGATCCATAGCAATCCTTAGTTTCAATAGAGCTAAGAGCTGCAGTTTCTATTGGCAGCCAACTTTTCAGGTCCCTGAAGATGGTGCTTACAGAATTAATATAAACAATCTAAGGATCTGAGAGGTGTGTTGAAGGGGTGTTGAAGTGTTTTATGATGCTCCAGTGGATACTCCTTAATGCCAGTGATTTTGACTATACCTATATTTCTAGATGACAAGGTTTTGCAGTCCGACAACCAACAGATTATTGCAAAAAAAAAGGGTATTTCCACAGTGGGGTGTGCGAGGACCCAGAGGGGAAAATAAAAAAAGGGGGCTTTTAAGAAAAGTCCAGACCTCGTGTATAAAAATCTTAGAAGTACATTTATTCAATAAATCGTTGTATACATTATTTAAGATAAAAAACGGAATACAAAATCATCAATAAAAATGCTTTTACAAATGCAGGTTCACCGAATGGTGACGATACCGTGCAGTTACGATGTATATGGTTGTTTGTTATCAGAATGGTATAAATAATGTCCTCATTTGCCTTTGATTCACCTTTGATCAGCACATACGTATTACAACAAAATAAATGGTAACAATATTTGTAGAATGTTAGAATGTATCCCTGTTTTCAAGATCAAAGGAGAACTATGACGTGAGTGCTTTTCACTCACCTCATAGTTAATAAATAAATACATTTTTTCTTTTATTAATATGCTTGTATTTATTTTTATTTTTTTACTAATAGGTGGACTTTACCTTTAATAAAGTCAATGGAAAAAGTTCCCCTTTTCTTGAACATAAGCAGCACGGTGTTAAAAACAGGCTTATCACTGTATAGAATATTTTTTTCTTCCAAATGATGCATTAGAAATAAAAAGTAGTCAATAGCTTTATGTTCTACATTTTAATTGCTGAATTATGTGTTTTAGCTGGCATTCTGCTTTAATTTGCAACTATGCTAAATTAGGCATGGATACCCCAGTACAGTTTTATTGAGACCAGAAAAAAATTTCAGTCCTTTGCTATTTTGTGTGTCCTGTTTATGAGGGGCTTCATAAGTTTGTTCTTCTTGCTCTCACCAAAATAAAAAGCCATGATGTCTGTTATACGTGACTTCAAGTGATCTGATGTGCAAATTAACTGTGTGTGTCCTTTACTTGAGCTACAAAAACAAGTGGGAGGTATTTTATTTTTATTGCATTCTGTATGACTTTTCATCATATTTGTAATTGCAACAAATTATTTTATCATTAACATTGCCTTCTCCAGTCCACAACTCACACAAAGTATTTCAAGGCCCAGGTTGAAGCAGCTGCACTGCCATCTTGTGTCTGGTTATGGGTATGATTTTTTTCCCCCCCTGCATATGGACATGTCTTCTGTGTGCTAAAACCATTGAGTATTTTACCATGATTCTGTAGATATGAAGTGACCAGCCAGAAGTCAGTATTAGAGTGCTCATTAAAGTGTCACTGTACATAGTGCAAACTGTCTCACAGGATATTCTCTCTTACAGGACACTGTTTAACATGGAAGTCTCTATCAAATCTCTTTCTAACAAAGATAATTCTCTTTCCTAAGATCCCCTCCCTCACCAGGCAGCCTGTTACAGAATGAACCATGGCATTCCTATAATAGACAGTCTGTTACAGTATATTACAGAATGCAGGACACTCTCTCACTGTGTGGTCTGTTACAGAATGCTGTCTGTCATAAGGCACTCTCTCACCGGGTGGTCTTTTACAGAATGCTGTATGTCACAAGGCACTCTCTCACTGGGTGGTCCGTACAGAACACTCTTTCACACAGGCCACACTCTCACTTGGCATTCTGTTACAGAATGCTGTCTCACGCAGGGCACTCTCTCCCAAGACAGTCTGGTACAAAATACAGTCTCACACAGAGCAGTCTCTCACTTGGCAGTCTGTTACACAATGCTGCCTCACACAGGGCATTATCTCCCAAGAAATTCTGGTACAAATTACGACTGGGAATCTTACAAAATGCGGTCTCACACCGAGCAGTCTCTCTCTTGGCAGTCTGTTACAGAATTCTACAACAGCAAAAAGTCACCAGCACACTCCCAGCCAGCATGTCAAAAACTTGTCTCACAGCTAAGGTTAAAAACAGAGGTCCCCGGGGGTGTGGCTAAGACATGACCGAGGGAAGACGCACGTTGCCGGAGCTCTGTTCCTCCTGACCAGTTGAAGGACTCTGTGGACTGTATTCTCTCACCCTCTCTGCATGTCGCAAGCTAAACGGACACCCGGTGCTTCAGCGGTGACCCTGGGCTCCGATATTCAACGGTTCTTCTATAAGACGCGGTCATCGGGAGAGGCGCCTGCACCGGACAACATGGCGCAGCCACGCGCGGCCTCTTCCTGCAACACCCCAGGGAAGCGTACAGGACAGGTACTTCAGCCACTGGCCGCGGGGGAGACGGCATCCCGGCCGGGGTGTCCCTCGTCCCCCATCCTCACGCCCCGCTTCCCTGATGAGGAGTGCTCCCTGGGCCTGGAGGCCTCCGGGCCTACAGCGCCCTCGGCTATGGGCGAGTCCGACGACTGGAGACACTACCTCCAGCAGCTCCCGACGAAGCGGGATCTGGATGACATGGCCACGAAAATCGTGGCAGCGCTGCGGCAGGAGGTGCATGTTGCAATCTGCGTCTGAAGGGTGTCCCGGAGGCATCCTCTGGTGCGGATCTCTGCTCCATTGTGACCATGGTCCTGAACCTTCTGCTGGAAAAGCCTCCTACTGACCCACTCGAAATGGACCGGGTCCATAGAATCCAGACCTAGCGTACCCAGCCATCTGGTGCCCCTCGTGACGTCCTATGTAGGGTGCATTTCTTTACAGTCAAGGAATCCATACTACGGGCAGCATGGAACAAAGGCCCAGTCGAGTTCGATGGTGCGCAGATCCAGGTGATGCCGGACCTCTCTCGCCACACACTACGGATGAGACGGATACTGAAACCGCTCTTGGATATGCTCCGAGCGGTGGGAGCGACGCATCGATGGGGCAATCCCTTCCACCTCATGATCCAACTAAATGGTTCTTCCTTTGCCCTCCATGCTCCGGATCAGCTTCCAGACCTGTTCAACTTTCTGGGAACGGATGCAGTGGCGATACCAAGCTGGTTGGATTTCCCTCATGGTCCCTCCTCCTCGATGGGACCCCTGCCACGGTCTGCTTCGGCACCCCTGCGAGGTCGCAGACATCCTGCAAGGAGACCTTCTCCACGCCCGGACCCGACTTGGAGCGAGCCCTAACCCATCTATTGGCCCAGGTCCCACCGGAGGGTGAGCCGTGGAGACTGGACCCTTACCTTGGCTCCAACTGGACCCCTTCCCGACCACCGTTTATACCACCCACCCGCAACTGTCCTCAGGTCTTCATCCTGGTGGGGACGGGCTCAGGGATGGGATCCCTGAGACTCCGAGCCGTCGCAGTCTATCAGGCTGCCCTGGACACCTGTTTTGTGGCCTTCGGCGGGGGCTCGTGTACCGGTGGGGCCCGCTGACTGGGATTTCTCTATGCTGCAATACACCATGCCGCGGAAGTGACCGCCTTTCTGTGTTAACTAATTTCCTGTTCCTATGGCTCCAGGTTGTCTATGACTGCATGCTTAATGAGGGTTACTTAGCAATGACCCTTATGCTTTGGGGAATATCTCCTGGCCTTATAACGGTTTCTTTCTGTGCCATTACCCTAGCGGGTACCCACCCCCACATAGGTTTCGCCCGATCGTTTAGAAAGGATTTTTTTTTTGCACTTGCAGTTTAGATTACCCGACTAGTACTATCCTTTACATAACTATTCCGCGAATATCATGGGGCTAGACACTCTCTCGGGGACTCATAAAGTGGCCGCATATGCGGATGACCTACTTTTCTACCTTTCAAGCCCATTGACTTCCATACCACACCTGCTCCAGGCTTTTTCCATCTATGGTCAGCTCTCCAATTTTAAAGTCAACGTCCACAAGTCGGCAGCCCTCAATATAACAGTACCTCCGGAGGTAATAGATCTCCCTACGACCTCGCTTCCCGTTTCGATGGGAATTACACCATCTCCAGTCTCTGGGTACTCAGGGAGCTGGATGACGTCTATTCCACTAACTTTCTTCCATTACTACAGAGAATAGCCCTGGACTTCAAAGCTTGGCGCCCCCTTCATGTTTCTTGGCTGGGACGCTGTGCCGCGGTGAAAATGAATATATTGCCAAGGGTCTTGTACCTTATGCAGGCACTCCCTATTAGTCTACCAGACCAATTCTTCAAAACACTATACGGGGACATGATCTCGTTCATCTGGGGGGTAAGACCCCCAGATTGAGTAGACGCATTCTATCACTTCCCAGAAATAGGGGGGGAGTAGGACTGCCGGATGTGTCCGCATACTACTCCGCCATACACTTGTCCAGACTTCTTGAATGGAGCCTCCAAAAGGAGGATAAGAAGTGGGTGGCACTGGAGTGGAGTACTTTACCATTTCCCCATAGAGGGTCTCCCATGGCTGTCCTCCACAATACCACAAGAGATCAAATCTCATCCACTGGTGTACACGACTTTGAGAGTAACGCGAAAAGTCCTGAGGTCCTCCACCATATCACCGACCCCCCCCTCACCTCTGACGTCGGTCCTCGGGGATCTTGACTTTGCACCAGGGGCCGACAACGGTCGACTACGCCGGGCTCTCCTTCGTGCCCACAAATTCCGCCTCCGGGATTTCAGAGGCCCTGAGAACTGGCTACAGGTCTCGGATCTACAGTCCCTTACGGATCCCCCGGTGGAATTTTGGGGCGCTCTCTCCCTAACACAGTTCCTCAGGGCTGTACCGAATGCGACACTCCTGGACAGACCCTTGACGGTATTTGAACAATTATGTTTAGATCAGCTTCCTACACGTCACGCAGTATCCCAAATATACAAATTACTACAGGACCCCGCGGGGGATGTATCACTGCATTTCCTACACAACTGGGAAACGGAGCTACAGTGTACGTTCACGGAGCAACAGAGGGCCACTATCCTGGCGATGACATTCAAAGCCTCGATAGCAAATAGATACCAGGAGTCGGGATACAAGATTCTGACACGCTGGTACAGGGTCCCGTGGTTGCTCCATAAAATGAACAGCTCGATCCCAGACTCTTTTCTTCAACTAAGAGACACTGTCTTCTCCCGAGAATAGTACTTAGTCGCAGAGCCTTAATGTACAGAATTGTTACGGCTGAATGGGACGGTTGATGCACCTACGACTATACTAAGCTGTTATGATTGTTCGGATGTGATTTTTTTTTTTTCAGTCGGGTTATGTTACCTTGATGCGGAGTAATCCGTTCTATTACGAGTTCTGTGGAATTTATGCCCATACTCTGTAACCACACACAATGGTTTTTTGTATTTGACTTTTTTCTCAGTCAATAAAGAATTTATAAAAAAAAAAAAACAGAGGTCTCCAAATTGATATTGCTCCTAAACTGTAAGCTAAACAGACCAACAGTCAGTCATCTATATAGCAGCCATAGCGTACCATGGTCACTGAAGGAATAAGTACCTGCAAAACTGTGGAGCTCCTCCCACTAACCCATGTAAAAGTTAGCGAGAGATGGAAAGAACTTGGGTCCCATAGAATCTTCAAACCCTTAAAGGAAGCAGATTCCATCAATCTTGGAAAGGTTATGACACAAGAACAGCTCCACTATTTATTGTAGGAATTATTTGTGTTCCGCAGTGTAAGAACTCCATCTTTCTTGATAAAATACCCATACTGTGCCACTGTGCTATAAGATGAAATATGGCCATTTGGAATATAGGGGTTACATAGTTACATAGTTACATAGTATTTGAGGTTGAATAAAGTCCCTTCGGCAGGGGTGGGGTTTTCTTTCAATTTACAGAATTCCAGTATTTAAAACTACAACACACGCTCCCTTATCTGCATTCTAAATAACTATTCAATTGCTGGTATTTAGAGATTGGATTGCCTTTGACTTATACAATAAGATATTACTAAATCCCTTACTTTCACTGAGAGATTCTAAAGCAACTAAACCTTCTTCTCCAAATTTTGAAAACAGGGTAGAAATACTTATCACCCATATTAAGGGGTTTCAACAAAGATAGGTCTCAAGCCCCACCTGAGTCACTCTCCAACTGTTAAAGATTCTACCAAGCTCGCTATTCCACAAAATTAAAGAAGAGCGGCTCAGGAGAGCAACTCAGGAGAGCAGTTCATTAGTAGATACGACAGCGGCAGGCAGGTTTATTATGTACGGTAGTCTCTTTTACAAACTCTTGTTGCATTGCGGATGGCTCTTTCTGCTTCTGGTATCTTCTCCCTGCCCATTGTTTCCTTTTTTTTGTATATTTAGAGCAGTCTTTTCTAGAAATTTGTAATAACCTAACTTCTCTCTAATTGTTTAGACTACAGGATACAGTACTGCTCTCACATTATTTTCATTCATAAACGATACCCTCTATATAGTCTTGAACGCCTCTTTACCATCTTTGTATGATTTATGCAGGCTTTTAATGTACTACAATCTGTTGTCAATCTACTATGAAACTCATCAAAAACTGTCAAATGTTTATATTTCTATCTTTGTAGCACTAATCTGTTTTTGCAAGTCACCCAAAGTTTTTTTTTCTTCATAAATAACAAAGACATCAATTCCTAAGAACAGCTACTTAACATCTGGTTCCAGTCTGTTACAAATTCTGCAAACTGTAGAAGTGATTTTTTTTTTAAAAAGCAAACCCCTAGGGGTTATTTGTTCAGAGATAAATCTATTTAAACTTCTTGAATTCTACCAAACCCTTGCTTCCTGTAACACTAGATGATCAAGTTGGTTGAACTCCATCTTTACTGAGGTATTCAGGGGGGGTTTGATTATTTATAAAGGCAATCTCAAGTTTATATGATTTGACGATTCCATAATAATATCCATGTCCATATTGTTGACATTAGTGGGTTTGCCTGGATCACAATGCATTGTTCCATTATCCTGTATAAATAAAAATGGCATAAATGGACAAAAAAAATCAAGTCAAAATCTTATTTAGAATAATCAGAATAAAGATCAGAATAATGTTATCTGCAGTTCTCAAGCAGGAGGGCCCTACATTGGGTAGCCTTTTGTCACCTAGCCCTTTTGAACACAAGGTGGATCACATGGCTGAGAAAGTGTGGTTCCTTTAGATGTGGCTGTAAGACTTGGCACTATTGTGGGTTTCATGTGAAAATATGGAAGGTTAAATCAGTGGCATCCGGCAAGATTTTCCACAATAAACAGTACATGAAATGTAACATGAATAATGTTGTTTATATGATAGGTTGTGATTAGTTATTTTCCTACAATGAGGTATGCATACAGGGGGAGTACCACATCCATGGTTGGATGATGGATAGTGGTGGATATCGCCATCTGAGAGATTATTGTAAGTATATTCAACTAGACAAATTGTATTAGTTATCAAATGTGTTTATATAATTAAATCATGTCTTTTAAAATATACATTTCTTGTAGAAAGACAGTAGCCTATTCCTGAAGAAGTGGATCTCTGTGAAACGCGTAGAAATTTGTTTTCCTCCCACTGGACTACAATAAAATAAGGAAGCTGATATCCAGCAAACTGTGAAAAGTACTGTAATGATAAAATTATGGGAGGATGCGGCTACATCCTTTGGTCTTTTTTAGACAATCTTTTCTGTTCTTTTAGAATGATGCATTTTTAGATATGTTTATTAATAAAAATTTGTTACATTTTATATAAAAAAAAGTACAGTGGTGTGATCCTTGGAGTAGATTAAGAGTCAGAATCTTCTTTCTTTTCTGTTATATGATAGGTTGTGAAATATAGTATGTGGGCTGTACCATTCACCCCATGAGGGTTGGGATTGGTGAGCACTATTGTGGAGCCCAGAACCCTTCATCTCATTTAAACATTTCTATAACATACATGTAAGATATATGTCTGGTTTTTATTTTCATTGTATTGAAAGGGTGTTTCTGCCACAAAGGGGAGGGAATACAAGATGTTTGCTCCTAAAAAAAGAGGCTTCATGGATTTTCAAATTACACACAAGGGTCCCATTTGGCCTCAATCATAGATGGGATTTGTCTTCATAGGAGTAGGTACATTTGACATTCTGCTTTATTTATTACTAGCAAAAGTATTTCCATTCCAAACGTCAATGTTGGGGATGGGGGTAAGGGCAGGGGGGCTTTACCTGTGTAGGTACATTTGACATCCTGCTTCATTTATTATGTTTCAGTAATTGTTATGTAATTAGTACTTGTTTACATGTGGGTTGTCATTGCACTGCTATATGTTGTGTAACATTTTATTGTTGTATTTATTTTTATACTTTATTTTTAAGCTCATACTCCTAAAAGTGTCCACTTTTGGAGTTATCTGTCCTTGTATGCACTTGTGCTAGATGTGTGTTTAAGAACCCTTTTTTTGTGCTTTAATGTGGTTATGGTGGGGTCAACCAGGTTTTTAATTCTTTGTTCTGCATGTTTCTAAATATTTAACAAAGACATTTTCTATTTTGGACAACTATGGTGAGTGCTTGCGGTTGTAGACTCTTTAACCAGGCAGTCCTTTACAGAATGCGGTCTCTCACGGGGCACTCTCACACCAGGCAGTCCTTCACAGAATGCTGTTTAATACAGGGCATGCTCTCGCAGGTTAATCTGTTGCACAATGCTGTCTCACACAGGACACTCTCTCGCAGGTTAATCTGTTGCACAATGCTGTCTCACACAGGACACTCTCTCGCAGGTTAATCTGTTGCACAATGCTGTCTCACACAGGGCATTCTCTCTCAGGTTAATCTGTTGCACAATGCTGTCTCACACAGGGCATTCTCTCTCAGGTTAATCTGTTGCACAATGCTGTCTCACACAGGGCATTCTCTAATAAGACTGCTCTTTACAAAATGCTGTCTCACACAGGGCGCTCCCTCACAGATTAGACTGTTGCAGAATGCTGTCTTACACAGGGCATTCTCTCACGGTTTAGTCTGTCACAGAATGCTGTCTTACACAGGGCACTCTCTCACGGGTTAGTCTGTCACAGAATGCTGTCTTACACAGGGTATTTTCTCACAGGTTAGTCAGTTATAACATGTTATCTCACACAGGGCACACTCTCATCGGGCAATCTCTGACATGGCAGTCACTATAACAGAACATTTTATCACATGGCGGTCTATCACTTGGTCTTCTGCAATAAGTAATGATTTTTTTCTCTTAGGTCAGCAATGGCAGCCTCCATATTTATTGCACTACAAGGATACTTCAAGGAATAACCATCAGGAATTTCTTAATGAAATGAGGGGGCATGTTCCACAAAATAATCATATAAAGTCAGAATAGTAAACACAAAGCAAGCACACAATGCATCAACTACTACTAAGTTGAGCTTATTTAGCATACAGTGCAAGAAAGAAATCACCCATAGAAACCAGTCAGAAGCAGTTTTGTACTGGTTTATCTCTTGTAAAGCGAATTCCGGTTGCTATGTTTTGCTGTATTTTTCTCCTTGCACAGTTGTTAAATTAGCCAGAGTGTGCACATAAAATATACCATGCTGCAAGAGAACAACACAGGAAACGGTGGGTGGCTGGCAATGAATCGGTATAACAGACATGTCTTGTGGTTCTGTGCATTGATAGCACCCACCACCTGCAGGTTTCACTTTCTGCTCTTGGTTGCACAAAAACAATAAAACTATATTTCAAACTATTTTGGTGACAGTTTTCATAAACACTGAAACTATTACAAGTTATGCCATGTGCATTAGGCGTAACAAGGAGTTATGTTCCTTTTTTATAGACAAGAATGCTGGCCGGTTCACATGTGAATAACTTCAGGAAACCCACACATTCCATCGGTCGATCGCATTGCGGCCAGGAGGTGCTTTTGGGAGGTGCAGGATGTCAAATGTACCTACACAGGTAAAGCCCCCCTGCCCTTACCATTCAAGTGAATGGTAACACAGTGCATCTGCTGCACTGCAATGCACTGTTGGTGCGTTGCGCAGTACCATGCGTTAATCATTTCGGCCCTCCACTGCAGTCCCAGTTTCTCATGTGCCCCCTCGAGAAAATGAATTGCCCACTCCTGGTATACACAGTTAGAATTTAATTTTAAAAAACCTTCGGAACACTACATTTTTTACTAGTTAAAGGGATCAAATTGAAGATTGATTTTGAGTGTAGTGATGAAAAAAATTGAAGAAGCAGGATGGAAAATGTTTCTCGAAAGGACAAAATTCGAACAGTGAATGTAGTTTTGTTCAGCAATATTAATTTATTCCAAAACCCAAATGTCAAAATCAAGCAAAATTTCAAGCAAGAATGAAGGGCTGCTGTACGGGCTATTCACTATAGCCCTTACAGCTCCCGAAGTTGGCCGAAAGGCTGAGCCGAGGTGAAAGCCGAAGCTGGCCGAACGGCCAGCCAGCTACTGACTGCTGGGCAGAGCCAGCCGTCATCTCAAGGCTGGCTCCGGTCACTTGCACAGACAGATCAGCGTCCCTGGTTACCCGTCCGTTCTGCCAGTCAGCGCTGGAGGATCGGAGCGTGGAGGGGGAATCCAGCCCCTCCCCTTTCACGGCAGAGAGCCGTGACAGGATCGAGAAGTGAGCGAACGCCAGTATGTGTTCGCTCACTTCCCGATCTACTGAGCGGACCTGTGACAGTCTCATTGTCACAGGTCGGCTAGAACTATGAGGATGAGTGAAAAGCACTCACCTCATAGTTCTCCTTTAAAATTAAATAGATCCTGAGCCTACCCAGCTGTAGGCACAGCACATACATGCCACAGTCCTTATCCCGCCAAAATATGCTGTTTAGACATTTTCACCAGTTCAAGCTTTTTTATTTAATGCTTTTGGTAAAACATGAAGTATAATGTGTGCATTTTTTTAACTGGTTGCTCTGCCAAATGAATAGAAATCTGACACTTCCGGGAGTGTCAAATTCTACCATTGTTCAGCTACCCCCACCGCCGTCATAGCTCTTGATGATAATGCTTAAGTCACTTGCTGATAGTATGAATGGATTCAAGTTTTTTTTTTTATCTTGAGACCCTGACTGCTTTGCAGTCTCTACAAAGCTGACAGAATCGCAGGTTACAAAAAAAAGCTAATTAATCAAAACTATTAGCAAGTGGCTCCTGCTTTCAGCCTGTGCACAATCTTATTATCAGAGTGCAACTTTGCATTGAGTCTTTCGGGAGCTGCATACAATCAGAAAGGCTGGGGAGCTGAATCAAACTACAGCAGTGGCTGCAGCTCCCTGCAATTCCACAGGAGCAAATTGATGACACTATGAATGTACAGTATTAAAACACTTTTATCTATTCATACTATCAGCAAGTGGCTCAAGCACCCTCAGCATGATCATGACAGATGTAATGGGAGCGTGACGATAACCACATCTGACACTTCTGGAAGTGTCAGATTCCTATTAATTTTGCAATGCTTATGAAATAAAGCTTTGCAACAGAATACAAAATAGCAAACATGCATCTGTTATGCTTGTTTAAATAAAAGCATCTAATTAAAAAAGCTTGATCTGGTGACAGGGTTTCTTCACCTACTGTGCCAGAAACGAGAGTCTCAATAACACATATAAACCTCAATAGAATCATTTTTAGAAAGTTAAACTCTTCCGTTACATATAATTTTCTGCACACACAATATAAAGAGAGATAGCATTCTGTTTGAACCTACCTTAAAGAAGAATTTCATTAAAATAGTCAGGGACTCCTAATGCATCACGTTCATCAGATAAGCTACTGTATATGTCAAATTGGGAAATGGATCTTGGGGGCTGTCTCGAACAGGAAAAGTGGGAAACTATTTGGTGCCAGACCGCTAAAAGCTCATTTAATGTGATAGCTCAAGAGAATTCTTATTAGGTACTAATGAGATAGTGAATAATGTGAAACCTCGTGCCACTACTCTAATCAAGTTAAGCAGCAGCTGAAATCTGTGGGGTCAGATATATCGTATGAAATTAATGGTAAAAGTCGCGCTGTAAGAATGAAACCGCAAAAGTGTCAGATATAGTAGATATTGACCTTGAAGTAATGTGATACAATTTGTAAAAAATGAATGAAGAAATAGTAGATATTTACCTTGAAGTAATGTGATACAATTTGTAAAAAATGAATGAAGAAACGCATGTATATAACATGCACCTTAGTGTAAATGTAATTGCTACAAAATATCAATAATAGAAAAATCAAGTGCACTAAATATTAACTGTGAATCAATGTGATATAATGTGCAAAGAAAAACAACTAGAAAAATGCATGTGTATAACATGCACTACAGTGAAAATAAAAATGGTTAAAAAATGGTTAAAAAATTTCCATGATCCTGGATCTTCAATAGTCCATTAAGTAAATAGAAGATAAAACATTGAATGTAGAATAGACTCAGTCTCCTGTGACCATCAACAGAGAAATCTTCTGGAATGCACCTCACCTTTAGCAGACAAGCAAAACAAATGACAAACGCACTCAACAATTTGTCACCAACTATACAGTAAGGTGCACGCGAAATGGGCTTCAAACAGTAGACAGTAGAAAGGCATCATGGCACCCTCACAAGTCAGCATGTAAAAAAACTTGTCTCACCACTAAGGTTAATAACAGAGGTTTGGATACACGTCTTCTGCTGAAAAGAAGACGTGTATCCAAACCTCTGTTATTAACCTTAGTGGTGAGACAAGTTTTTTTACATGCTGACTTGTGAGTGTGCCATGATGCCTTTCTACTGTCACCTTTAGCAGAGACCCACCAGGGTCTGTATGCGCTGTTCCTCTAATTCGAACCAGGTAGAGGAAGCACCTGATGCCGAATACCTCCCAGTGATTTCTTCCTCTCAGGTACAGACTCTCTTGCAGTCTTAGGAATTGTAAGCAGACAATTCATCCGAATGGCCCATGCATCAAATAAAAAATGGAGATTCGTAGTGCAGATGGTTTTAAAAGGATAATAAACTTTATTAAAAAAGGATACTACTCACATATCCTTGATAAAAGTAAGGTATTTGGTAAGCAGCCACAGACACTGTGTGCAATCGCTCAGCTCCTCTACTCCACCCTACGTACATAACGTCAAAGGGCGTAACTTCATCAGGGGTGTCTGGTGAAGTCACGCCCTTGATGAAGTCACCCCAGTAGGGTATTTTCCGGGACAGTCCAGGTTTGGAATCCTGTGTCCGGGTGTGAGCCCACCTCACAGCTGGACACATTATACAAACCGGACTTGTGGCTAGTAACTCGTGGCGGGCGCCGGGTGCCGCTGTTTTCAGTCCCTTGGCTCTCCCTTCCTCTGTTTCTCCTCCACTGCTGGAGTTGGGTGAGTCAGGGGAAGTAACATCAAAGAGAGAGAGCAGAGAGCGAGAAATCATCCTCCGGCAGCTGGCGTGAAGCGCTTTCATCTGGGACTGCATCTTAACAGGTATTTACTACATTTATGTAAATATCAATTGAAAAGAAGGGGGGGGGGTATTGTACGTAAAACCTGTCCCCCAAAAAATGCCATAGGTAACCTGTGACATGTTTTGTGGCGGCATCTTTTATGTGCAATACAAAAAATTGTACATATAAAATTGTACATATCGTCCAATACAGATGTCACCAGCACTAAGATTCCATGTTAGTGCAAAATCCATTTTATTGATAGTTGTCATTCAAACGACAAGCACTTTTGGGGTGGCGCCGGGTCCCCTTCATCAGGCTCAGAAATGACATTGTATAAAAGTACCACAGCCTTTATATAGACATTCTAGAATATCATTTCTGAGCCTGATGAAGGGGACTCCTGAATGACAACTATCAATAAAATGGATTTGCACTAGGGATATACCGATACTAGTATCAGTATCGGTGCAGATTCCGAGTATTTGGGCGAGTACTCCAATACCGGAACTTCCTGTCAGAGGGAGATCTTCACTGTGACCGGCAGTGCCTAGGGAGTATGGAGCCGGTCTTCCTTTCCAATCAGGAAGCCAGGTGGTGGGTTATGACCTGCCTTCCGGGTTCCTGATTGGCTAGGAAGCCAGCTTTACTTGTTGGTAGGCAGCCTGGCTTCCTAACCAATCAGGAAGCCAGGTGGTACATCATGACTCGCGCCCTGGCTTCCTGATTCGTCAGGAAGCCACGCTGCCTAGAAACAAGTGAAGCCAGCTTCCTAGCCAATCAGGAAGGCAGACCGCCCGGCTTCCTGATTGGCTAGAAAGGCCGGCTTCACTTGTTGCCAATCATGACATGCCATCCTAGCCAATCCTGACATGCCGCCCGGCTTCCTGATTGGCTAGAAAGGCCGGCTTCACTTGTTGCTAGGCAGTCTGGATTCCTGACCAATCAGGAAGCTAGACGGCACCTCATGACTTGCCGCCTGGCTTCCTGATTGGTCAGACAGCCTCAAGTGAAGCCCATTTTCTTTCGCTAGAACACCAGCTTCACAGGCAATCAGGAAGCCGGGCGACGGGTCATGATCCACCTCCTGACTTCCTTATAAACGGAGGTACAAGGCACCGGTACTCAGTATCGACAAGTACTGGAAAAGACATATAAAAAAAAATATCGAAAACCTGGTATCGGTGCATCCCTAATTTGTAGGGATGTTCAGATACCGGTGCCAATACTTGGCATTTGCACAAGAACTACCAGGGTTTCAGCGGTTGCAGCTGGGACCGGGCTCTGGCGCTCCACCCCTGTCCTGAAATCATTAGTCTGTATTGTTTTAGAAAACCTATCCTGTGACCTGTGGCACACTGGCATCTTATGGGGACATGGTTTATGTTCAGAATATACAGTATATCTGGGGACCTGTGGCACACGGGCAAATTGTGATTAACTCCAATGTTATTTAATCAAAAAATATGTACATAATGTACCGTATTTTGCGCTCTATAAGGCGCTCTGTACCATAGGACGCAGTGATTCTGTGACAGGGATTCTGTGACAGAAGCTGCATCCGCTCCATAAGATGCAGGCACATTTTCCCTGTGTGTCTTATGGAGCGAAAAATACGGTATACTTTACAAAAAAATTGCCGTGAGGCACTACAGTGTTCGGGTTTGGCTTCCAGAAAAGGTGGCAACCCTACTTGGATGTGATGTCAGCAGCCCAGGAGACTCAGAGCTATCACTCATGTGACACTCTATATATTCCCCATATAACTGCACATGAATGTATCTAAAACCTGTTTTTAACCTGAGTAGTTAAACAGATTAGCTTTTGTTTTTGTTGCTGGCTAGCCTAACAGTGTACTGGGGACCTCTTGCGTACTGTTTTGTATGTTGTCTTTCCTATGTGCACCTTTCTCCTTTTTGCTAGTTTTAAACAGATCTGAGTAGCTGACGTAATTGTTTTTTTTCAATAGTATTCCCCAACACTCCTACCCCAGTGTCTACATAAAATTTATGTAAGGAGGTAAGGGGAAGAAGAGTTGGTCCATCACAGACAGTAATTAGACACTTCCAGAAGAGACGAGGGCTATTATGTACAAGGAGGGAGGGGGATCTCCTAGGGCAGTGGTGGCGAACCTTGGCACTCCAGCTGTGCCAAAACTACAAATCCCAACATGCATCTGCCTCTGGCAGTTATGTCTGTGGCTGTCAGAGCCTTGCAATGCCTCATGGGTCTTGTAGTTCCAAAACAGCTGGAGTGCCAAGGTTCGCCACCACTGTCCTAGGGAATTGACAATTTCTGGAGTGTCAGTTCTCTAGTAAGTGTTGGAAATACAACAGCTTATACTAATGTAATGTAATGTTATGTCTTTTGGGCACTAGATGGCGCTGTGGTGCAGTGTTGGTCTGTATGCTTATGTATGCTTGTTCTATATGGATATATGTTTTCCCCTCTACTATGCTGTATTCATGTACAGATAAATGTAACGTCCTTCTAAGCAAGTAGAACTTAATTCAGCTTTCCTGAAGATCTCAGTGCTTCATCTAAGCACATAACCAACAGTAAGCTCAAGGGCACATTGCAAGACAGTAACAAATGGTTTATAGAAAAAGGAAAACGTTTCAAGTAAGCATTTAGGAGACTTGATTTTTCTGTGCTTTGACCTGCACATATATGGTGACACGGTCTCTGTAATCAGCCCAGCATCATGTGATAAGAGTCTCCCAGTTAATCACAATGTCAAAAACTGAAACCGCATAAGGAAGTAAGAAGATAGTGTTTTTACTTCCATGTTACTTTATCAAAGTATCGGTTCTCTGAAACCAAAAATGGATCACAATGTAGGCTGACTGACCATTCCCGGAAAAGCTTCAGCAGGAAGAAGCTGAATTAGTGGCCTGCCTTTAGAACAGACATGCTGGAAGGAATTTCTTCTCATTTAAAAGGAGAACTATGAGGTGAGTGCTTTTCACTCACCTCATAGTTCTAGCTGACCTGTGACAATGAGACTGTTACAGATCGACTCAGTAGATCGGGAGGTGGGCGAACACATACCGGCGTTCGCTCACCTCTCGATCCTGTCACATCTCTCTGCCGTGACAGGGGAGGGGCTGGATTCCCCCCTTCCCTCTCCAATCCGCCAGTGCTGACTGGCGGATCGGACGGGGGAGGGGGCCGGTAACGCTGGCTCTGCCTCTAGATAGGCAGAGCCAGCTGTCACTCACGCAGCTGGGCGGATCCAGACATAATTGTCGGGATCCGCTTCAGCTGCGGCTACTCAGTATACCACGAGCTGTAGCTCGCGGTATACTGAGCTTAGGGTGACGGGAGGACGCTAGTTTGTGTCCTCCCGTTACCCTAAGTAAAACTATGGGGAAAAGCCTTAACCCCATAGTTCTCCTTTAATAAGTAAAATACAAATTTATAAAGTGTAATACTAATAACCCATATAAACTATGAGCTTGGTTATTTGTTGGCCTCTTATATCTCTTAATTTCCGTTGACAAACCATAAAAGTCAGCTCCACCCAGCTCTTTCTAGTTTAAATGATGGTTTCATGTTACCTTATGAATCCTCCATAATGAACGGAAACAACTTACAATTCAGGCTGCAATGGAAGACTATTACATTGGGTTTAATTAATCAGGCTAAGTTTGCACTTATTGTATAGTGACCTCTGAGTATATTATTATGGGTGGTAACAGTGCTTGAGAGGCAACTTTAGAATGCCTTGCAACTTTAAAGCTGGTCCCCACAGAAGCGTATTCTCTTTTTCGCTACATTTGCTACCAAAAGTGAGGAGAAGTTGTCCTATGGAACACCTGAGTTAATCCTAGTCAGAATTTACAGAAGGCTGAGGGCTCTCTCCCTACCCACATGTAAAGGCACTGGGTGCCTGGACAGCCAATTGCCAAGCACCAGTCCTGTCCCATAGATGAGAGAGGAGTGAGTGACTTTTTACCATTTACCCAGAAGTACAGAGAATACAACTGTGATGTTGAGAAATACCAAAAATAGAACTTTGTTGACAACTTTAGATATATGATATGTGCAGCAGTCATTTTAGCCTGTATATGTTTTTCTGGGGAATGGGAAGTTGCTTTGAGTGTTTTGAGAACTTGTGGCTTTTTTGCATCAGGCAAAGACACAAAACATTGCTATTTACATCTAAAAGAGAAAGCAGTGTGGGATTTAAATAACCCAAAACTGAAATATTCATCCTTGCAAGAGATGACCTTTCACGGATTACCAAGTTCGTAGAAAGTGAAGATCACCAGCACTACACTAGTAGTATCATTAAATCCTTATGCTCATTTATTGAAGCATAATACAGTACATCATATAGCCAATGTTTCAGGGCCCCGCAGTATAATGACCTGCCCTGATGAAAGGACCCTGTGTGGCCCCCGAAACTTTGGCTATATGATATATGTGACGTTTTGCTTCAATAAATGAGCACAAGGATTGAATGATACTACTCGAGTGCTGGTGATCTTCACTTTCTACTAACTTGACGTGCACTGCGCCATCCGTGACAATCACTATGAGCACCATGGTCATTTGGGTATGAGTGGTGTAAGCAGTGCAGGGGATACATCCCTATATTTGCACAGATTACCAGTCATTTTCCTTGTCCCATGATGATACAGAGTGTAATACACTTTTACATTCATCATCAAAAGATATATTGAGGGAGAATTCTACCCCAAACTTCTCTTATTTTTGGACAGAGTGAGAAGGATTCAATCCCATGCCAGGTCTTTATAACAGTATGTATCCCAGGAATGGGCTTTTCTTTCCTGGTTCTGCTGTGGTTTTCACTGAATGTTTCCACACAGATAAATTGGAAGGACTTTGAAATGTCCTTGGATAGGGCTTAGAGTTCACACTGTTCAGTTTTACTTAGAGTTAATCAGCCCGGAACGTCTCATGTGATGAGGTTCTCTCAACTAGTCACACTGTTCACAAATGTTCAAAACTGAAAACTTATAGGGAAGTGAGAACAAATAATTTTTTTGCTTTTGTGTTATTGTATATTTACTAAGTATCAGTTCTCAGAACACAGGCTGATTGACCATACCAGAAATAGCTTCAGCAGCAAGAACGTGAACTAAAGGGCCAACATTAAAACAGGCATGCCACAAGGGACTTTATTCTCAATAAATGAGTGAAAGAGAAATGTACAAAAGGCAGTAACCCAAACTCAGTAACTCATACAGCATATTTTATTTTTGAATAGAGTAAGGAAGGGTCAAATCCCTTGTAAGGTCTTTATTACTCTACAGACATCCCCACCACACACCTAACCAATACACCCCTTTATCCTTGTGCTGCAGTGATGGACGATTGGTGTCGCATTCAATCCAAGTAAGAAATATGTCACACATATGTCGGCACACCTTCATCCAAAACAAACACCTGTATTCACATTAAAATTGTACCGTGTATTTAAAGTGCAAACCTCATTGAATTTAAAAGCAAGCAACCCTCTTTTCATAACTCTGTATTTATGTAACTAAAGATTATCACAGTATAATCCATCAGAAAAATATTGATCATTTATGTGCACATTTCCAATATACTGTACAGCAGAGGTCTTTAGCTAGCAGATGTATAGAGAGTTCATAGTGGTCTCTTACTTTTTCTAAAACTACAAGTACAGCTGAACTCATAATAAACATTTAACATTACAGATAAGCAAATAATGCAAATCTGCTGAGCAGTCTCACCACTCCGCCTGCGGATTGTTCATTTAATGTGTAATATTAATGTATTAAATGAAGAAGACTTTGCAACAGTCCCCTAAAAAGACATCTGTTTTGCAAGTAAGCATGTGAACTTTTGCCCTCAAGTGACCTGCTGGAGGGATTCAATCCGGATCCTGTTTTTATTGATGAAGGGGGTTATGGAACTAGCAAGAACCAGCACTGATATAATTGGCCTAATAAAGAAGTACAGTATTTTCTTGTCATGGCTGTAATGTCACATCATCATCAACATTTTACCAATAGTCCTAGCAAATCAGATTCACTGGTAATGCAAATTGGCAGTTCCCATTAACTTCCAACTGCGGGAACCAATCACATTCACTGTAATATATGATATGTGTCTTTGGAAGAGCGGAGTGTACGGTTAGTGTGATATATTGAGACACGGTTTGAGATATAGCTGGGGACAGAGTTGTGGATGGCTTTGTAAGTCATTGTCAATATTTTGAATTTTATCCTTTGGGCTATTGGAAGCCAGTGCCGGGATCGGCATAGGGGGTTGCAGACACTGAGCAGTTGGTTAGGTGGATGAGTCTAGCAGCAGCAATCACGATAGACTGAAGGGGGCTAGCCTGTGTAGAGGTAGGCCAATGAGGAGGGAGTTGCAATAGTCAAGACGAGATATAACAAGTGAGTGGATGAGTAATTTTGCGGTTTCATTGGTGAGGAAGGGGCGTATTTTGGAGGTGTTGTGAAGGTGAAGGCAGCAGGATTTGGATAGTGATTTGATGTGGCGAAGAAAGGTGAGGTCCGAATCAAGCATGACACCTAGCACTTTGGCATGGGGGGAAGGTTGGATAGTTGTGTTATCAATCTCAAGGGAAAAGTGGTGGGAGCGTGCGCGGGCAGGAGGAAATATCATGAGCTCAGTTTTTGAAAGGTTGCATTTTAAGAAGTGTTGTGACAACCAGACGGATATGTTAGTTATTAGATTAGTGACACGCAAGGACACCGAGGGGGTGAGTTGGGGAGTAGGAACAATGTATATACAAAACTTTTCCATGTACAGTATCTACAAAGTAACCTGTAAATATTCCCTGCTACACAATTTACATTATGTCAACATGAATTACACATTTTTGCACTTCCTCTCTGTCACTATTTACAATGTTATATACAAATAAATATCTGGAAACGGGCTGTGGATGTGGCTTCAGGGAAATATTAGGGGTCTAAACAGCACCCTGATATTTCCTTTTAAAATAGAAAAAGAAATTGAGGACATAAAGTCCTCAATCACTTTTTCTGCATGCAGCATCTGTTCTAAATGAAAGGAAAGTACAGAGGCTTCCCATTCATTGAGAAAATATTTACTATCATCCAGTTTCTGAATGGGAAAAATCCTCTGTACAGAGTGCTATTCCCCATTGAGAAAGTCATGAATGAACAGGAAGTGATGTAGAGCACTTCTTGTTCATTCATAACTGGGGACACAGTGTACTATGTGTCCCCAGTTATTTTCACTGGAGTGATCAGCTGATCGCTCCACTGTTTGCTCTGCACAGAGGATAGGAACATATCACTGATATGTACTGATCCTCTGCCGCTCGGCCACGCACAGAGCTCAGCCTGCAGCTTTTCCTCTGGATCCCCGCTGCTCTCCCCCGCCTGTATCCAGTGGGGATCCGAGGAGAAGTGAAAGAAGCGCTGAAGCCCGCGGGGGTTTGGAGGAGGGAGCCTCTGTCACAGCAGCATGGCCGAGCAGTGAGGAGAGAGAGAGCCGCTGGCTGTCAGATCCTGGCTGAGCGGCTCTCTCTCTCCTCACCACTTGGCCATGCTGCTGTGACAGCGGCTGTGTGGGGATGAATTCTTTGAGAAAGTGATAGTTCAGTGGTTAGGTTGAGTGGGAATCCACTTATTCGTTAAATAAATATTCAATATAACTATTCAAAAAAGATATAAAACAGTGGTTTAAAAACCTGTAAACCTGAGAAAAGACCAAAACTGTTATAATTTACCTTTTACCTGTATGCCTTGTGTATATTTTAAGATAAGTGGATCTGCCTTGCCGTGACAATTTTGCATTGTTAGCAGCATGGAATTCCAGAAGCACTGGGTTACCAGAATACAATTGAATCCATGCAACACTAAAAATTAGACTCAACAAGCTGAAAGTTTCCCAAATTGCTCTCCAGGCATAGTACAGTACAGAACAGTACAGAACTGTACTGGAAATACATAACATATACATCAATTTATCTTTGGGCATGGCAAGGTTTCAATTTCTTTCACCTCAAACAGCACTGTGCATTCCGTTATCTTTTCTATGTCAAAAAATAGTCCTGGAGGAGGAGAACTTTGCATACTTTAATTGTCTCTGAGGTTTTTTTTCCACTTCTGCAATCCTTATAAAGGGGTTAGCACTTCAAGTTCCTAAAACCAGGTAATGTCACCTTTCCATACTTGTGAATGGTGTCCATATCTCCACGGTTAAGCTTCATCACTAAATTCTTCTCGTACATTAAAGGGTGGTATCCCCCAACTGTACAAGCACGGTCATTGTACCGATCATAATAGTAGCACAGGTCACTTTGGCGAGTGGATGGCAAAAACTCATACACATTGACTTCATCACAGAGATTCATCATCAGCAATATTCCTAAGGAGAGAGACAGAGTCAGAGCCATTACTAATAGCTCACCATAAAAATTATACAAATGTGCTGTACCAGTCCATTTCTCCCAATAGTATTAGTCAGAAGCATACAATGAACTGGAGTCTTCCTTTTACTTTCTTAAATTGGTTAAAAAAAATTTGGCTGACTATAAATGAATGCAAATCAAAGATGTTCCTTTAGCAGAAAATAATAAGCTTTGCTTCAGTTCCTTGCTGCTCACTTAGCCTCCAAAATCAAGGAATGGAATCCCTGTGTAACCTCTGCATCACTCTAGTCAAAGCTTACACAGGGCTGAGAATGGTCTCCCTGCTCCCATGTGACAGTGCTGGACCAATTGCCAAACACAAACTCTGTCACATGACAAGGGTATTGTATATGTCCCCCAGGGGTAAACTAGCCAAACAAACCAACCCCCCCAACTCCAACCCCTTTTTAATTCACTGACACAACACCAGTATTGGATTTTGTGGCCACAGCAGCTATTGCATTAAATACAAAGCCAGAAAGCAACCTTAACAAAATAATCAAAACCAGGATTAAGGTCCTTGAAGGTCATCCCACGAAAAACCAAGCAGTATCTGCATCCTAGGCCCCTAGCCGCCCCACACTGCCTCAGGAACATTGCACTATAACTGCAGATACCAAATGACCCGCTACTACAGGGATGCCCTATCTGGGACATCTACACACCCTCAATCAAACGTCAACCACATATGTTGCTCTTTAAGGACCCTAATACCCGGCCTGGCTGCAGTGACAAAAGTAAAACACATGAAGAAAACATACCAAAATACAAAAAAGGATAGTCAACGTATTAAAGAGGATAATACAATAAGTACAGTCAACAGATTAAGAGGGAGGGAGAGTGGGTCGCTGCTTCAATGCTGCTGACTCCATCTGGATCTGGAACCTTCTTTCCTCAGGGATCCACCTATCACTCCTCCTCTTAGCACCCAGACCAATCAGGTAAGTGTCCCTCCTTCACCTCCTTTATTTATAAAACAAATTAACCCTCATAGCCCCCTTTCACCTTTCCAAACCCAGTCATCCAGGCTGTACACAGATGCCTCCGTCTGCTGTTCCAGGCCTGGCTTGAAAGGAAAAGAAGTGAGTCGCATGCTCTGCAATACCTGGAAGTGTTGGGGAAATCCCTGAAATTAATGGATGAACAGAATGGCAGGGGAGCAACTTAGAGGTGCATATATGCTGCTGGGGAGGGGGTCATTGAGCAAACACATTCACATACCATAATCATTTGTAGATTTCCTGTTTGAGTGACAGCTCTCAAATTTCACTTTCCCCTCAGTTTTTAAACTGATCAAAATGTTTACAAGAGCAAAGGTAATCATCCCAATGAGGTCACAGACAGCAAAATAAATCTTGACAGGGGTTCCATCCAAAGCTAACATGGCTGGACAATACCATAACTTTTTTGTTGTTACAGAAGGGAACACTTATTTCATTTCTGAGTTTTGATGGTACACAAAGTTATGATACTGTTCAACCAGGAACTGATGCTAGTAACCCATGACTGATAGCAAAATATATAGCAAATGACTGTAACCCTGCAGCTAATACTTTGTTGTAACAAAGGAGTGTGATGATATGCACAGTCTTCATTTTTACCCACATAAATGTTCCACTGTATTCTAAAAGGGTGATGGTCAGCCCGGCCTCCAGAACCAATAAAGTTCCACCTCCCATTAATAATTAAGTAATAGTTCTTTGTATATGTAGTTTGCCATGGCAGGTTGTTTGAGAATTTGGTACATAGTGATGTTCTCAGATCCAATATATAATTCACAGTTGAATCTAGAACAATTAGTTATCTCTCAACCTAAACTACTATCACTGCTATGGTAACAGGAAAACAGTAGAAAGGCTAATGGGATTGTATATTTTTTACAACAGTATATTGTTTACTTCAGTGAATAGCTGTCAGAACACATTGAAAACCAGACACGCATAAGGTGCTAGTTAAAAATATTTTATCAAGAAAAGAGTCCACAGGAGCAAGCAAAAATCATAAAGAGGAACAAGTCAAGGTCAGGAGCCGGAGTGGGTAGTCGTACAAGTCAGGTCAGAACACGGAGATCAGCATTGTCAGGAACAAGCCAGGCGCAGGAACCAGAGGAGAACATCAGATAGGATCAGGTCATACACAGAATCAGAACACTCAGAGCAGCAGGAATGCACTAGCAGATAAGACCACACAAGGGCAAGGTCAGACTGGACTGAGTGGTTTATATAGTGAGTGGGGTGACATCATCACTCAAAGACAGGAAACTCCCATCTGGCTCTCTCAGATGATGCTCTCCTGTTTGGCCATAAGAGGGAGCCTGGGAGTAGTGAGCAACGTTCCAGAGTCTGCTCAGGCAAAGGAGGAATCACAGGTGGATAAATGGCAGCCAAGCCAGAATGCTGCAAACCAGTTAAGTCAGGGTGGAAGCCAGACAATAGCCTCATGCCCATTCAAGGTACTTACCAAGTGATCCTGAAGATGGTGGATTTGGTTGGATATTTTCTGGTGAATTCTCCTGTATTATATTCCACAGCTGCCAGCTGTTTTTTGGATTCAGTATGTAAAATGGCTGATTAGGGTTTTGCTTGCGATATTTACTGTAGCGTTCAAAAAATTTAAATTCCGGCTTCTTATACCACTGAGTAAAGAAACAATAGAGACAAAGAATAAGACAGGGAAGTACATTAACAGAAACCAAAATATAGGGGTCTATTCACGAAGCTGCCGAAGGATCTAGCCGTAGCTTCGGCCGATCCTTCGGCTAGCTTCAGCCCCAGGACCCCTTCGGTTCAGTAGAACCGAAGGGCTGCTGTACGGGCTATTCACTATAGCCCGTACAGCTCCCGAACGTGGCCGAGCGGCTCAGTCGAGCCGAACTCAGAGGGCGGGTACAATGCTAGTTTACTATTGGCTATTGCAAATTGAAATAGCCAATAGGAATCTAGCAATGCATTCCAATGGGCAAACATAAGTATATATATATTTTTTTTCTATTCTGACACGGCTCCGTGTCAGAATAAAGAAAAAAAAAGAAAAAGCAGTGTTTCTCTCCTGGGCGGCGGGGAGCGGGAGGCTCCCAGAGCGCCCAGGAGAGTTTCTTTTTTTTGCTTTTTTTTTTACGGCAGCAGAGCCGCCGGACAATAGAAAACTATTGGTCAATTTTCATGGTATGTTTAACAAATGCAGCAGAAATAAACAGAAACTCCTCATTCCTTTTTCAGGTGTCTTACTTCAAAACTTCTATCTCATGATTTTGGTTATTTCTTCATGTTTGTCTTCCACGTGGCAACCTGCTTGTATATGATATCATTCATCATACAGCCCATTACAAATTTCAACTGTATGTAAAAGAACAGTAAACATTCGGGATGGGATTGAATCTGATTTCTGGATGCATACCATTAAGTGGTGTCCATTAATACAGTAATACCTCAGTTCACAAATGCTTCTGTTCGCGAACAATTCGGTTTGTGAACAGAAAGTTCGGCAAAATTTTGCTTCAGTTCGCGAACTCCACATCGGGTGACGAACACATGGTCATCTCTGCTCTGACACATGGTCATGGCTTCCTCTTCTCGAAATTGCGGTCGCAGACAGACATGTGCACACATGCTGTGAAGCTTTTTTGTGTGCCTTTTAGCGCATACAGTACTGTACAGTATTATTCAATCCAGCATGGCTCCAAAGAAAGTGCAGAGCAGTAATGAAGGTGAATAGAATGTTCAGAACGGATTAACCTTATTTACATTGAACCTTATGGGAAAATTTTATTCTGTTCGCAACCAAAATCGTTTCGCGACCACGTTCGTAGGGGTCAGAACGGATTAACCTTATTTACAATGAACCTCATGGGGAAATTTGATTCGGTTTGCGACCAATTTGGTTCATGACCGGAATTGTGGAACAAATTAAGTTTGTGAACCGAGGTACTACTGCATATCAGTGCCATTGGTGTAAATGAATGCAAGTAGATATCCTTCTAAGAAACCCCTAAATAAGGGAAGATAGCATGATCTCTACATATATCCATGTATATATCTGTATAAAAACTCCAGCTCTCTAATTTTTAAAACCTGCATGATTTAAAGCCCAACATTTTCTCACCTGATATACATTTTGTTCATATGCTGCTGGATCCCACATAATCAATATCCCACTTTTATAAATAGGATCATCCAAAAATGTATAACTAGGAAGTGCAACAATCTGCAAAAAGGATGAAAAGTTAGTAAAGTGGGATTTATTACAACATATTCATATCACTATTACAGCAGTTGTCCTTTTGGTTGTACTTCGTTCTATCCAACAAGACATATTTTAATTTGAGTTTAATTAGTAGACATGTAACCCCATAAAAATGTTTCGTTTTGGATGAATAATTCAGATTTCATTTCTTTCATTTTTCAGATTTAGAATCCAATATTCAATTTGGTTAATTATTCGGATTCCGTATCCGTTCGAATTTTCATTTCCGAACAATCAACAATAGGAAGTTTCATGACCGTGCCTGTAATGCAACCCCCAGCAGCCACAAAAGTCATGATTGGCCAGAGAACAGTCACATATCCAATTTAGTTTCGTTTTGAATGAAATTCGGACTGATCCGAACTACTGTTACAGGAACATTCAGATGCGTTCAAATTCAGAATTGCGGAAGCATTCGAATGTTTGAATTTAAGTAAATTTGTTTGCATATCCATGCGCAACTAAACAAGATTTAATTTCTAATAAATTAGCACATTAAAGGGGGTTTCTAATTTAAAAATTAATCAAGTTAGGTATAACACTGAACTTCAGGTCAATATTTTTTTAAAAAAGGTTAATGAAGTTATGTATTTTAAAAGGTATGTTCAAATTTAGCAATCATAAAAACGGAACAACTGAACAATAACTAAGTTTGCCTTAAAGTAGAACTATGGGTTAGAGCTTTTCCCCATAGTTCCCCTTAGGGTAACAGGAGGACACAAACTAGCATCCTCCCGTCACCCTGAGCTCAGTATACCGCGAGCTACAGCTCGCGGTATACTGAGACACCGCAGCTGAAACGGATCCCGACAATTATGTCTGGATTCGCCCAGCTGCGTGAGTGACAGCTGGCTCTGCCTATGTAGAGGCAGAGCCAGCTGTACCCACCCCCTCCCCCGTCCGTTCCGCCAGTCAGCGCTGGAGGATTGGAGCGGGGGGCACATGCTATGTGTTCGCTCACTTCCCGATCTACTGAGCCGACCTGTGACAGTTTCATTGTCACAGGTCGGCTAGAACTATGAGGATGAGTGAAAAGCACTCACCTCATAGTTCTCCTTTAATTTCAACTTCCTCTATTCCCCTGCATAACAGCACTTACACAAAGAGGAATGAGCAGAAGTGTCTGCCAAAAGGCCCCTTTACACTGCACGAGGTTGTCAGTCTAACACCAGAAGCATTGATACAGGAGAGAGCGCAGACATTATCTCATAAGTGTGCTTGTGCTCTTTTGTTGTCCAATCAGCAGGTTGGGGCAAGCAATGTACACCACTTTATTCCGTAAATGTAACAGATAAAGAGTGTTACCCTCCACTATGCTGCTTGGCGAGGGTGCTTGGATCAAAAAACTGACTCAACATTTCCATAGAATGGCTGGATCATGTCTAGACATTTCAAATGGGGATGTCGTCGTTAGCCAGAGTTTAGCTTTAATCAAAACCAATGTGAGTCACCAAAATTAAAGTGAAGCTTTACAAGTCTTATTCCATACTGGGCAAAATAACAGGTTTATACTTTCGAGAGGGACCCTACACAAGCTGTACTTACTTTTCCTGCTCTCCTCTATTACCACCCACCAGACCACCTAAGGTTCCTGCATACATTTGAATTTGCACATCACAGGCTTGGCACTTGGTCAGCTCTGCTCACCATCCATGATAGCATTTGCTTTTAGTTATTGGCCACTCATCTGCATTTTGGATAGCTATGGGAAGTGTCCTGTGTTCCCTCAAACCAAAGGTACTGGGTATTTCTTGGATGGTCTAGAAGTGAGGGAGCACAGGGATGGTAAATATTGGCTAATTATGGTCCCTAATCTTACCTGTTACTTTGCCTAGTATAGGCAATCACAGGTTCACATTGATAATAAAATTTACATTTTTGAAATGTCATACATAATATGTGTCAAATCAGAGTGCAGAAAAAGAAGCAACGCACAAATTGATGTTATGCTGAAAAAAGCTAAGAAAATAATTCATGCACCATACTCAGGAGCTCAGGGGTTCTTAATCAAGGAATCCATATAACTTGGGGTTATGGGATCCAAACAATGTGGGTATGAGATTGGATCCCTGAATAAACGTTTTTACGAACGTATTCCATGAACGCACACTGTCTGAGTTTGGGGCAATAGTTTGTACGCATGCACAAGTTTAGTGCCCATTCACACCAATTGTGATGCGTTCCAGAGCGGCAGCTGCTGGAACGCACAGCAATCGTTCACAAAACTTCCCCCTTTGTTCTGGGACGGGAGGGGGCGTGACGGTGCAATTAAGTCAATGGCAGACGCGTGGTGGGGCATGGCTGCGGTGCCATTGACTTAAATGCACTGACATGCCCCCTCCCGCCCCAGGACGAAGGGGGAAGTTTTGTGAGAGATTGCTGTGCGTTCCAGGAGCTGGTGTGCTGGAACACACCACAAATGGTGTAAATCGGCCCTTACAAATGTACCTATATATCCAATGTACAGACACATACAGATATTCCCAGGCAAGGAAATACACTTGAATTGTATGTGTATGGTCCCACATATGCATGAGGCCTAATGTTGTGCACCAAATAAATCTGGCTATTAAAAAAAAAATAACTGGGTAAGAACACTATCATTGTGTTAGTATCTATGTTTAAAACATACAGAGCTGTTCACAAAAGGGTGAAGAGTTTGGAGAAGGCAGGAAAAGTGAACAATCTAGGACAACATAGCTGAACTGGAAAAATTCTCAAATTTATCTATGCTTTCCTAGATTTTTAACATCTCCTGCCTTCTTCAAACTCCTCACCCTTTTGTGGCTAGCCCTGATAAATGTAATGTACAGTGCTGTGTATATATACAGTATATATAACAAATATGTACATCATTTTATTAATGTTTACAAATGTTCAAATATTCATAAAGGGTTGCTCTTCTATTCACCTGTGAATTCATGAGACGAATTGTAGTTTTTGATCCAACATCAATCTCAAATCCTTTAGTAGGAGCCTTGTTGAATCTTAGAACAGCTTCATGGGAGTCTGTATGCATCAAAGGAAACATGATTAGTAAATCTACAGTATATGGCAGCTTTATATTAGACATTTAAAAAGCAACTAGAAAAACAAACAAAATGTCTGTTCCGGATATAAAGTGGCAAGGTACCATGCACATCTGTAGCGCTGTGAAAAAGTTAAATCTTCCTATCTCAAGTTCATAATTATATGTATATAATTAGGGCTGTTACTGATTCAAATTTTCGTGTTCGGTTAATCCATCGATTAATTTCGATTAATTATAACGCACATACAGATCCAACTACATTGGCCTATACACATACAGTACAGCAATGAAGTAATAAAATGGACTAGGATCACACTAATCCAGGACGTTATTAATCTCACGTGCCCCACTCAATATGGCCGCCGCTTGAGTGGGGCAACTCAGAATAATAACATGCTGGATTAGGGTGATCCTAGCTCATTTTATTACTTCATTGCAGTGCTGTATGTGTATAGGCCAATGCCTTGGCTGGCGCTCGTGCAGAAAGTTTCTTGGGAAAACTCACCGGCCCAAGAACGTTCAGGAAGCGACATAGAATATAACATCTGCTGTGCTTGTAAATACCTGAAGATATAACACTGATATACATTGCGACATTTCCAGGTATTTAGGCAAATTCATATTAATTAATGCGGCATTTGCTCCAGACCTGCAGGGCCAATCAGAGACTTGGAGCCCCATAAACTTGGAGCCCAAGTGGCTCCGTCGGCTAATGAAGGGAAGGGGGGAGGAGTCCGGTGACATCACTGACATCGACATCACAGGACTCCGGTGACTTCGATGTCTGTGACATCACCGGATCTCTGACGGGACACCCGGAAGCCGGCGGAGAGGTGAGTATTTTCATTAGCGATCAAAAAAAATGTAATCGATCAAAAAGATTGACGAATAATCGAGAAATTAATTGTTAATTTCCGCAGCCCTATATATAATACATAATGCATATTCCTACAAAGGAACCCTTTCCATGGAAACATATAGGGGTCTTTTCACAAAGCTGCCGAAGGCGGCCGTGTGAATAACCGACCCGAAGTGAAGTGAGCCGAACATGGGTTCGGGTCGGCCGACCTGAAGTGCAGAAGGAGTTCCACTCAGCTGATCCAACACCTGGATTGGCTGAGCCGAACTTCCGGCAGGCAACTCGCTGCTGTTCGGCCTATTCTCATAGCTGAGCGGCATTCGGCTCGGCTATTCTGCTCGGTACCTCTGTGGTACCGAGCAGAATAGAAAGACAGTTTAAAAAAAGTGGAAAAAAAATAGAAAATGATTGGGCGGAGCTAGCAGTGACAGCTAGCTCCGCCCAACTGTTTTCTATTGGCCTGGGACCAGCTGTCATTACAATGTCGAGCCGAGGCATATACCTTCGGCTCGACTGAGCCGCTCGGCCAACTTCGGGAGCTGTACGGGCTATAGTATGGAACCGAAGGGGTCCTGGGGCCGAAGGATAAGCCAAAGCTACGGCTAGATCCTTCGGCAGCTTAGTGAGTAGACCCCTTAGCCCCAGATTGGGGGTGAAG
>NW_017306442.1:857770-863199 GCF_000935625.1 Nanorana parkeri | reverse complement strand
GAACCGAAGGGGTCCTGGGGCCGAGCTAGCCGAAGGATCAGCCGAAGCTATGGCTAGATCCTTTGGCAGCTTTGTGAATAGACCCCATAGAGAATTCTCTGGCTCATGATACAAGTATTTTCATTGGTGCTCTCAGAATATCAATGTCATGGGAAGACCCCAGATAGCAGAGAAGATCTGGTAAGGGAACCTTGTACCACTTAAACCAAATCAGATTTTGCCTACGTCTGCTCTCTCACTTATCATCATATATGACACAGAAGAAATACATATATAACAAACCCTGATCCTATAATACAGGGCAGGTCTTGATTATAGCAGCAGAATGGCTACAGTGGTTTACAAGGCCCAGGGAGTACAGATTATGCCCTAGGAACGTATATCATCTTTTTCAGGGCATATTTAATATATCCAAATTCTTTCACTGGCTATAAACCTCAGCAGTGAATACATTTTCTGTAAGGCTAGGCAACCTTTACTGCTACTATTAAAATTAGTATTAAAGGAGAATTATGAGGCAAGTGACTTTCACTCAGCCTCATAATCGATCAGTAGATCGGGAAGTGAGCGAACACATACCGTCGCTCGCTCACTTCTCGATCTCCTGCAGAGAGCCGTAACTGTCACTCACGGCCCCCTGCAGGGATTCCCCCCCTCCCCTGTCCGATCCTCCAGCGCTGACTGGCAGAACGGACGGGGGAGGCAGCGGCGTATTTTGACTTTGTGTTGCGGCGGTGTCCAGTTGATTATCTCTGAACCGCGGCGCTAGGCGTTTGCGTACCGCGGCACCAGCGGAGCAGCCGCCCCGACGGAGGGTGCCGCCCTAGGCAAACGCCTAGTTTGCCTCGCGGTAAATACGCCCCTGGGGGGAGGGGGCGGGTACAGCTGGCTCTGCCGCTAGATAGGCAGAGCTAGCTGTCACTCACGCAGCTGGGTGGATCCAGACAGAATTGTCGGGATCCGTTCTTGCTGCGGCGTCCTCACGTCACCCAAAGCTCAGTATACCGCGAGCTACAGCTCGCGGTATACTGAGCTTTGGGTGACGGGAGGACGCTAGTTTGTGTTCTCCCGTGACCCTGGGGAGAACTATGGGGAAAAGCCCTAACCCCATAGTTCTCCTTTAAGCTCTCAATCTTGTTTTCAATAATTAATCCAGATCAAACTTTACATTTTACCTAAGCACTTACAGTCGTCATCATTAACAGCTGGCTCCAACTCTCCCAGTTCTGATTCCCTGAACTTCCTGTTAAGTGTAAGGTCACAAGGGACAGAGCAGTCCCCAGCAGCTGACCATTAACTAGCTTGGAGAAGGAAAGAAAGAAGAGGGGAAGTCAGGGGAATGTCTTGCCTTACTGTGCCTGCGTGTTTTTAGTGGAGACACACAGAGCTTATTAGCACACACAAGGGTTTCTCCATTGGACCCTGCAAGGGAAAATAGTCACCTTAAAATAGGATATCAGGGCCAGTGCTCAGGGAATCAGCTGATTCCGCATGAAACTAAAACCTTTAAGCAAAAAGGGGCATGTAAGTGATTTCATAAGCATTTGAAAGAGCATAAAAACCTTTTATCTTAAAAAAATAAGTCAACGTAACAGGACTTGCTGTATTTTTCTCGAAGACATTTCACTGGACATCTGACCAGCTTTCTCAATTCAGAATGACTTGTAGGAAAATTCTCTTGGAAAAAATATGGTGAATGTTGCTCCAATCCACATAGTCTGTGGCAACCAGGTGTTGATTGCATTTGCATAATTGGCGTCTATGAGGTGTTATTAACCTGCCCAGAGAGAGGTGTTAAAACATAATTGTTGAGGGTTTGGCTCTTCCATGCTGTGTCATACGCTGGTGTAGCTGCTGTTTTGTTTCACCAACATCATTTTGTCTTCAAGAAAAATACAGCAAGTCCAGTTGCCTTGACTTATGTTTTACAGATATACCATGACCTGGATGAATGAGAACCTTCACAGACATAAAAACCTTTTGACTTTAATATCACTTTAATTATGAAATGCATGTATATTGCACCGCAATGTATGTGTGGCGGAGCTGCGTTGCTGTAATGCATTGGGGTGCCATTGAAAACAAATGGCATTGCAACATGCTAACACACAATGTTTGTTTCAGCCCTAATTGTCTCTGTTGGTTATTTTTTTATAGAGAGGAATAATGAAAATGGCTATGTTGTACACAACAGCCTATTGAATGGTTGTTATATTTTCTAACTTCAGAAGCATGTTAATGATTTCATTTGAATGAACTAGTACTAATATATTATTTTCGGTTTGGTAGTATGTTTTTTTGCTCTTGTTGAGTTGTGGTTGTCCATAAAGGCATGGAAACATTTTAAGCTCAAAAGATTTGTTGTCTGACCGTTTTGTTTGTTTTAAAGTGGCAACATTCTGTTGTTATTTTGCAACATTTCACGTCTCACCAATCTCCTGGCCAAGTTTTGAGAATCTCATAGATCCTGCTGATGTTACTACAGCACAACGCCCAAGCTTTCCAATCTCTTCTTGAATGGTCTTCTTAGGCAAATCTTGGCTCCAGGACGTGGCATGAAGATGGACATGAGAGGCCATAATGGCGGACATGTTTACCCTGTTCTTAAGATGGCAAAGGATTTCCTCTGCACTATGGTTCTGATTAATCTGTCCTTTAAATGTAACTTTGTATGTGTTCATAATCTGGTAATTCCTCCTTGTAGACTGCAATCTTCCAATAAGGTCCTTGGATGTCATCTCCTTAGGCCACAACTTGGGCATAAATCTTACTCCTGTCATTATAGACTTCGGAATTACATTTTTGGAAGAACTGATAACAGGTGGTAGTTTTATAATTGAGGAAGTATTCGTCTTGGTTTTCAGGTTGTCTGTAATATTTGTAAAAAGCATATCTCTAGTACTCTTGGTTGTAATCCTTACTGTGTGGACCTCATTTTGCCTAGTTATGATAGCTCCGCCATAACCATTCGGTAATATCGGGTAAACATATCTGTGATTCATAGGCAGGTCCAGAAATAGAAAACATAAAACACAAAGCAGCAATAAAAAAACAAAACCGATTTTAACGGAGAGTCGGGGCATGATTATAGATCTAGAAACAAAAAGACACAAAACAATGTAAGTAATGTACTATTCTCATTGTGTAAATCACTATGAACTTTGGAACCCTAAAAAAAAGTTTAGCTTATCTAAAAGAGCAATCAACAATTTAAAACATTCTATATATTGAAATATTTGAAACGTTTATGTATTAAAAAGTATTAAATGTATTAAATATTGTTTAAAGGAGAACTATGGGGTAACCTTTATTTCCCCATAGTTCTCTTTAGGGTCATGGGAGGGCATTAACTAACATCCTCCCGTGACCCAAAACTCAGTATATAGTGGGCTATATAGATATATACAGATCCAACCCACTGGCTGATTGACAGCGGACTCTGACAATCTAGAGGCAGAGCCCATTATGCCCGACCCCCTCCCCTGTCTGTCCTTCCAATCAGCGATGGAGTATCGGACAGGGGAGAGGGGGAATCCTTGTGGGGAGCGGTGACTGACAGTCACCACTCTCTGCAGGGAGATGATCGTGAAGTGAGCGATCGGCGGTATGTTTTTGCTCACTTCCTAATCAATAGAGCCGACCTGTGGCAGTTTCAATGTCACACGGCGGCTCTAACTATGGGGGTGAGTGTTATTCACCCATCCTATAGTTCTCCTTTAAAGGGACAAAGCAGTATTAGGTTAGGGTCAAATGGTAATTGGATGCAATTAAACATCCAGTGCCCTTGTTTTGTAGTAGTGCCCATGCTAATGTAGTGCCCCTCTCAAAACAAGAGTGCTTTTTTACATTGAGTTGCTGTCACATTGTATTCAGTCTGATACTGATCTTATAGTCTATGCTCATTTGTTTTCCCATAAGCCATGGGTAGGCAACCTTGGCTCTCCAGCTGTGCCGAAACTACGAATCACATCATGCTTCTGCCTCTGGGAGTCATGCCTGTGGCTTGCAATGCCTTATGGGATTTGTAGTTTCAGCAACCAATAATAGTGTATTATTAATATTTGTGTCCCCCAAGCCAATCACTAGGAGATTCATGGCCAGTAGTGCATGCTGGGAGAAGACATAAATATTCGGGGGCAATCCATGTGAGGTTTTCTTACTCTCCCGGGCTCCTGCCATTGAAGAGACTGCCATGGACTGTATGATCTGGCTAGGCCTGAAGCCTAGGGAGCCAGGCCATGTGCTTGCACTGAGACCTAAGCCTGGGGCCTAGTGAATGAAAGTGAGGATGAAGAGGACAGAGATCATACATTTTAATATGTTTCTTTGCGGCTTAACAAAATAGGAGTCTTTAAATGGTGCGGATATTGGGGGAAATGGGTGTGGTTACGGGGGTGTGGCCACTAAAGGGTGTGGCCACTGAGGAGCGCTGTAAAGCTTTCTCGCACAGGGCTCCTAAAGGCCTACGGCCGGCCCTGGTCCCCTTAACCTGCCGTGGTGGATCTGTAGGATGTATAGAACCTGCTGCAGCAAAACTGACAGGAGGAGATGGAGGGGAGGAGGAGACAGCTGCTGTGTGCAGTGAGAGATGATTCCTCTCTGCCTCATAGGAGTTGTAGGCAAAGAAAGATGTGCACGTGACCAGAATCAACATGCACGGCTCTAACTAAGTAACAGGAAGTGTGAGCGGAGAGAAGAGCAAAAGGAGCGAGCACAGCAGACTTTCTAAAGAGCTTAAAATAGTAAGACTTTATTTTAAAACATAAATAAACGTGGCTTTGGAGAATGTTCATTGTGTAGATGTGTATAAGGAGAAAAAAGCTGAGGGTTTTGTGTCGCTTTAAAAACTGACACTAAACTCAGGAGATAAATCTTAAAATGCATTTAAGTAGCTTAACTATTAACAAAAATGTATCTTATTTGTGTATCACTCGGCTGTAGATCCTCCAATCATCTCTGAATTGGTGCTGACACTGTCCTTCCTTCTGGAGGGTGGCTACTTTTGTTCCCCATGGTCCCTATGTGTGTTGTAATGTAGCCTCTGCTCCAAGCTCCTTCCCATGATGGAATACAATCTCATGTTTATTAATTTGTATTGAGATTGTAGTCTATCATGGGAAGGAGCTTGGAGCAGTGGCTACATTACAACACACATAGGGACCATGGGGAACAAAAGTACCCCCCCTCCAGAAGGAAGGACAGAATCGTAATGCCCCAACGCTTCTCTATGGGAAAAAAAAATGTTTTCTCTATTCTGAGATCGCTCGTGTCAGAATAAGTAAAAAAAGACACAGCCCTGTTTCTCTCCTGGGCGGCCGGTAGCGGGAGGCTCCCAGAGCGCCCGGGAGAGGTTTTTTTTTTCTTTTCTTTTTTTTACAGCAGCAGAGCCGCCGGACAATAGGAAACTATCATTTTTTATTTACTTTTTT
>NW_017306442.1:839815-857603 GCF_000935625.1 Nanorana parkeri | reverse complement strand
TCACTGCTGTTCGGCATCTTTAAGAATAGCCCGAACAGCAGTGAGAAGCCTGCCGGAGGTTCGGCTCAGCCGATCCAGATGTTGGATCGGCTGAGTCGAACTCCTTCTGCACTTTGGGTCAGCTGAACATGCTGAGCATGTTCGGCCGACCCAAAGCCACTCGAAGCAAGCCGATGTACTTTTTTATGCTATTTTGGATTCAGCCATTGGCATGTTCTGGAGGCAGGGCGCATGACGTCATATAACACCGCATGTGTTGGACGCCGCCATCTTGGTGTATATCTAGGTATACACCAAAATGCATGCATGGCGTCATGTAACGTCATGCTCCCTGCCTCCAAGATGGTGGCACGCATTCACAGAACACACCGGTGGCCAACATGGCCGCCGCACATTCTCAAACAAATTATTATGTGCCCAAATACATATTTCGTATATTCTGGCAAATAGTAATTCATTAGTTTACATGTAGTCTAGGTTTTGTGTTCTGTTTTCTATTTTTACTTTTCTAGATGCACCTACTTGAAGAAAGGGTTGGCATGACATCCTGACACTTTATTGTTTGCCTCTATTGTAGTTTGACATTTATTGTTTGCCTTCTGTGGTTTTATTTGATAAGAATACATATATTGTGCCTACAAGTTTAATACCTTTGAATAAAAGTTTTATTTTTATCATACTTTTTAATATGTTTAATATGCGGCTTAACAAAATAGGAGTCTTTAAATGGTGCGATTATTGGGTGAAGCTAGCCGAAGGAACGGCCGAAGCTACGGCTAGATCCTTCGGGTGCTTCGTGAATAGACCCCATAGTAAAAGCAGACACATACCGCAAGAGCAGGCACGCATGAAGTTAAAGCAAACATACAGAGATTAGACATACAGTACATATTGTACATACGTATGGAGGAGACAAATGTGTGGTTAGACCAGACACACATGCAGTAAAAGCACACACAAGCGCCCTGACTCCAGAACACGCCAATGGCTGAATCCAAAATAGCATAAAGACACATATGCTGTACATGTAGCAAGATTTGACATGCATACATACAGGGCCGTCTTTAATACTGATTGGACCCTGAGCAAACAATTTCTTGCCCCCCCCCCGGCCCTAACAGCAGCATACGGAAGAGGTGGGGGCAACACTATGTGATGCCGAACGCATAGTAAACAGAATGGTGCTGCAAGGGTTGCTGCTTTTTCTTCAAGCGAATCCCGAACAGTCTAGCACCACACTGCAACTTTTTTTAGAATAAACAAGAGAGAACGAGGAGAGAGAGAGGAGAGACACACATGGGAGAGAACAGTTTTTTAGCATGGCAGCTTAGGGGTTTGTTGTTCCATAGCACAGATCCTGTTTGTAATATTATCTATTGGTGCATCCCTAGTATTGAGAGTACAGGAAGCTTTGCTGCAGCCATACATAGAACTTGATAATTACATTTTCTTTAAAAACTCTAAATCCTGCTTCTACATATGTATGTGTTGCACACAGTATATGTATCTGTTGCATACATAAACTGTGGCATATTTGAGCCCTTACTTGGTGTGAAGGTCCAGAGAGGGGAGGCAGGAGGGGACACAGTGGGGGTGACACCTCAGGGCACAGTGTGGGCTCCCAGCAGGGCCCCAGACAACACAGGAGAGCAGAGAACGGAGAGCAGGAGGCGGGGCCGAGTTGATAGTGGGCGGAGCCCAGAGCCACGTTTATGCTGCTGTATGTAGCCTCCTGTCTGTAGAGCACCGATGCTGTGTATACAGACAGGGGGCAGGGCTGGTGCAAGCCCCATTGCCTACACAGGTGAGGCTGCCAGCCGTGCATGTGTTTATCTTATGTGGGCTGAAGGGGCAGCTGCTTTGGGCCCCACAACAATGATTGGGCCCTGGGCGACTGCCCCTTTTGCCCTGCGTTAAAGACGGCCCTGCATACATATGCAGCAGACAAATGTGCAGTTAGACCAGACACACATGCAGTCAACGCAGAAAAAAGCCAACAATAACAGGCAGGCAGAAAGCAGATGCAGTCTGAACACACATACAGTCTGCAAAAATGTTGAAAGAGCACATTCAGTCAGATCACACACACAGACAGAGCACACACAGTCGCAGAACACACAGAGCACACACGGAGGACAGACACAGCATACAGAGCACACACAGAGTCAGAGAATATGCAGAAATAGCAGATACAGCCAGGGCATGCCCTATAAAGGCCTTAGCCTTTAGGCGCCCTATGTGAGGAAGCTTTACAGCGCCCCTCAGGGACCACACCCATTTCCCCCAATAATCGCACCATTTAAAGACTCCTATTTTGTTAAGCCGCAAAGAAACATATTAAAAAGTATGATAAAAATAAAACTTTTATTCAAAGGTATTAAACTTGTAGGCACAATATAAGTATTCTTATAAAATAAAACCACAGAAGGCAAACAATAAATGTCAAACTACAATAGAGGCAAACAATAAATGTCAAACTACAATAGAGGCAAACAATAAAATGTCAAACTACAATAGAGTCTATAAAAATAAAGTGTCAGGATGTCATGCCAACCCTTTCTTCAAGTAGGTGCATCTAGAAAAGTAAAAATAGAAAACAGAACACAAAACCTAGACTACATGTAAACTAATGAATCACTATTTGCCCGAATATACATAATAATAATAACACATAATAATTTGTTTGAGAATGTGCGGCGGCCATGTTGGCCACCGGTGTGTTCTGTGAATGCGTGCCACCATCTTGGAGGCAGGGAGCATGACGTTACATAACGCCATGCATGGGTGGCGTCAGGTGACGTCACACGCCGATATTGGCCCCACCATCTTGGTGTATACCTAGATATACACCAAGATGGCGGCGCCCAACATGTGTGGTGTTATATGACGTCATGCGCCCCACCTCCAGAACACGCCAATGGCTGAATCCAAAATAGCATAAAAAAGTGTTTTGTTTGACGAAACAAATTAAAACTTTTTTAGTCTTCGTTCATTTCATCTGAAATGAATTTTTAGTCTTTGCACTTGTCTAATAATATGTGTATTTTGTACTGTTGGGGGGCTTCAGGGAAATATTAGGGGTCCAAACAGACCCCTGACATTTCCCTTTTAACCCCTTCGTGACTGACGACGTACAGTGTACGTCGCCAGCATCGGGGCTGTTTAAACAGGCTCCCAGCGACTTTTGCCGACCGGGACTCTGTTTAAACTTGTAAAGCCGACTGTCGCCTTTACAACAGAAGCGATTCTGGCGACTTACCTTAAATTGATGACCTGTGGGGGCTTTTAAAGCGTCTTTTATTGACTTTTTGGGGTACTGCAGTTTTTCGCCGTTTCATTTGTAAACTGGGCATGTTGGGTATCGTTTTACTCGTTGTAACCTCATCTTTTATATTTCATTTTAAAAACGGGTATTGTGTTGTGTTTTAGGGCATTTAATTAAATTTATCACTAAATTTTGGGGTTTAATAAGAAGTTGCGCTAATATTGCGCAACATAAAAATTTGCAACTACCACCATTATATTGTATAGGGTCTTGGCATTCAGAAAATATATAATGTGTGGGGGTTTTAAGTAATTTTCAGGCCTAAAATGTGGAATATAACATGGGTGCAAAAAATGAAAAAAAGGCCTTAGTCATGAAGGGGTTAAAATAGAAAAGAAATTAAGGACACCAAATCCTCAATTTCTTTTTCAGCACCCTCAGCACTCAATGAATGAGAAGCACTCAGTACAGAGGCTCCTCCCCATTCATTCAGAAACTGATTATAGAGAAATATTTACTATCAGCTGTTTCTGAATGGGGAGGAGCCTCTGTACTGACTACTTCTCCCCATTGAGGAAATCTTGAATTAACTTCTTTCCTTTAGTAAATTAGTCAGAGGCTGCCTAATGAAAGGATTTAAGAATGTTCACACTTTAATTATGCCGTCACATGAAAAGAAAATCCCTCTTTACTTACTTTATCTGCACATGAGGAAATCTTGTGTGAACATTCTCATACCCTCTAGTAAATCAGCCTCATCATGTCAGAGTGTGCTATTGGTCTATTGATGATACACTTCTGATGTCTTTGTTCACCTGATGGCTAGTTGCTCCAACCAGAGAACATGCGGTCTGCTCCCATTGAGGAATATACAGAAGACCACTTGTTTGTCTTTTTGCGCATGTATAAGAATGATTACCTAGCTCCTTGTCAAGATGACTGACTGGCAGATACCAATGAATTAATTTGTACCGTCTTCTGAAATATTGTCATCTAGCACTTTATCTGCTCTAGTGTTCACAGCTAACCGCCACCTACAGTCAACCTACTACTAGCCTAACCTTACAATCTGATTGTACAGACTCTTCAACTGTGTAGTGTTAGAACCTACCTAAACTATTCATTTGTTGATAAAATAATTATATATTTTATATATCGACAATAATGTAAACATTAAAATCTAATGTCCTTATAACACACATACTCCTCAAGGAGCTTACAATCTAATGTCCTTGTTAGACACACATACTCCTCAAGGAGCTTACAATCTAATGTCCTTGTTAGACACACATACTCCTCAAGGAGCTTACAATCTAATGTCCTTGTTAGACACACATACTCCTCAAGGAGCTTACAATCTAATGTCCTTGTTAGACACACATACTCCTCAGGGAGCTTACAATCTAATGTCCTTGTTAGACACACATACTCCTCAGGGAGCTTACAATCTAATGTCCTTGTTAGACACACATACTCCTCAAGGAGCTTACAATATAATGGGGTCAATTCACAAAGCTTATTTTCTTCATTTCGGCCGTTATTTCATTGATATCGCTTGTTATATAGTTGCTGTTTAGAGGTTGTCAATTCACAAAACTCAATAACGCTTCCTTTTTTTAAGAAGTGCTAAATTAACTATTCAGATGTTATTTTAACTATCCAGACGTTATTTTAACAACTGGAGTGATAAAATATGCTTGAAATGCAATTCACAAAAGGAAAAGGTCCTTTTATCACTCGTTATTGAGACGTAGATTTATCACCTCCTTCAGGGTGGCGTTATGACAGATTTCAGGCGTTATCTGATGCTTGTTGCACTGTGATGACATGAGGTATATAAAATGGAACCTTTTTTCTTCATTTTCACATGGTTTAATGCTTTTGCGTGCAGAAGAAGATGGCATGTAGTTGTCATTTCTACAGTTTTTATCCTTCTACAAATGTAGATGATTTTTTACAGTTTGAGGTTAGTGGCAAATCTCACATGACATGAAAAATCAAATGTCCCTGGACACACTTCAGTGGGGGTTTAGAGCAAGTGGATTGCTCCATGCAACATATTTAATATCAAGACAGGCTTTATAGGTGGTAAGGAGAATTTATTGCTCTCCCTACACTGCCTGATTGTTAACAGATGTAGATCTAAATAAATCTAACGTTTCATATATTCATTCCGTTCAGAAAAAAAGTTATTGTTATTTCTATATGATTTCTTCTCTACCAAATGTAAAATTAGTATGCATGTGGCGAATATGGAATATATTCCTTCCTTCTATGTGGAATTCTTTTGTGTGGTGAAAGTGAAAGTAACAGTAATTTAGGCATCTGCTCCACCCCTTCTGCTACCAAAATGCACTGCAAAAGTGTTAAAATAACACCCAAAACGTTATTTTATCACAGCAATAGATAAAATAAAGTCTGTGATGTTAAAATAACACTTGCTTAAGGAACGTTAAACTGCGTGTGCGTTCACGATTCCGGCTTTTGTGAATTGCATGTTTCAGCCAGTAAAATAAAGAGTGGTGAAATAAGGATAGATAAATTAACTTCTACTCTCATAACGCTGAGCTTTGTGAATTGACCCCAATGTCCTTACCACATATACATACACACTCTAAAGCCAAGTACAGTTAAACCTTTTACTGTGGGTTTTTTTTCCCATTTGTATCTTTCCATTATGGATGTTGTCATTTGAAGGAAAATATGCCTATTGTTGTAAGCAAAAAAGCAACAATTTTATCGATCTTTATGAATATCTCCTATAGTTTAGACAAAGAGTGATTATGCAGGTTGTACTTCCCTTTTTATCTATATATAACTTTAAATTACTTGTACCTGTGTTCGGCAATGCTCAGAGAAAGGAGCAATCTCACCATAGTTAGGAATGTTTTTATACATTTCCTCAACAAAAAGATATACGTATTTAAGCTCCGTTTCAGAAGTGTACTTTTATGTCAAGATCCGTTTACTTTTGGTGGAGTCTGAGAGCTTAAGGGGTGAATGTCCAGCCCTCAGTAAATAGACCCACACATGGTACAGTCTCTATTTGTGATCAGATAATAGTGGACTCAGTAGTTGGTCTCCATTGAAACTAATACAAAACTAATATGAGATATTGGAAGGTGCAGTATTTGAATAACAATGGGTGAGTATTTTTAAGAGTTGGCTGCAAGTTATTTATTAAACGCTTGAAAAGAATAATATCCAATGTTTATAACTGAACTGGGCATTATTGTATACATGTAAGCAGCAGTTGTATTTAACTAAGCAAGTAGTGCATATTTTGTGCAGGCAAGTGTCTGAGATCCTTCATAATACCCACTAAATGCCAATACAGGGGTAGGCAACCCCAACACTCAGCACTTGAGGAACTACAAGTCCCATGAGACATTGCAAGTCTGACAGCTCAAACCGCACCGGAACGCACTAGATATAGTGTGACTGGGCCCTTAGGCCAAGTTCACACCATTTTCCGGACCAGATCTGGAAGGCAGTGCATTGCGTTTTGCCACATTTTTACCTCGATTTTGCTGCGTTCAAGAGCCTTTTTTTAGCTTAAAATGGGCTTACAGGTGAGTTACATTGCATTTGCATGCATTTTTTTATGCATTTCCATGCATTCCAGTGAATTCTAGACCAGGCAGATTGCACAGTTTCCCGACGTGATTCCACCCGTGCAATCGCGCACGATCACAGTTCAAAAAACTATTTGTTGCAAAAAGAGTTACATGTACCTTTTTTCAGCGACTGCCGCGCTGATATAACTTAATTGACAATCGGGCTGTGCGGCAATTGCTTTGTGCACGTCCCGGGATCGCTGATATCTGAACCTAATTAGCTTAGCAAATGAGGTGAAGTGAAGGTAAGTGAAAATTTGCTTCACACAAAATATATAGGGTTATTCACAAAAGGGTGAAGAGTTTGGAGAAGGCAGGAGAAGGAAACAATCTAGGCCAAAATAGCTGATTCTGAAAAATTCTCCTATTCAGCTCACTTTCCAGTTCAGATATGTTGGCCTAGATTGTTCACTTCTTCTGCCTTCTCCAAACTCTTCACCCCTTTGTGAATAACCCTGATAGAAAATGTGGAAGGAATTTGAAAGCAGAATTTTTGCTTGCACATGGGTTGGATGATTAACGTCCACACAGCTTCACCTCATTCACTAAGCTAAGCAAATTTTCACTTTGCAAAAGTAAGCAAAATACTCCACTCCCAAATTAAAGAGATGAAAGGAAACACTGTTGGGTGAGTATCTCATTTAGTATACCAGCATGTAGAAAGACTCAGTTGTAGATATGAGCAAACATACATGCATTATAACTTGCTGCATGCAATTAGTCCAACTTCTGTATTCTGCCTCCTACAACACATCTTGATATAGCAATGCATATATCCAACATTCATAATCCTTCTCACCCCCTCCAAAGCTCTTTTTGCCATCATTCATCCAATATACGGTAGATGGCTACTCCAGTATAACTGACAATTCTAGTATGTAACTTCAGTCCCGGGATTAGTACACATGCCAAGACTACAAAAAGGTTCAGTACTTTATTGCTAGCTATACATAGCCATGCTCTGACATCTGATAGTGTATTGCAATGTAGAGTCACACAGTTCTTTTCAAGCAACTAGAAATGTCTGTATTCAAACTGAAAGCACACACCAGCAATTCATAGAATTTTATGTGGACAGTAACACACTGATATACACATATGTTTATCAAATGCATTAATGTTATCACACATCTATTTTGTCTCTTTCAGCTATATAGCAATTCTGTTGCATGAAGAACCACATAAAAAGAACACCTGACCCCCATACAGAGGAGTAAAATAAATGGCTCATTTCCCTTGATCTCTATCTCATATAAAAAAAATATATAAAAACAACTAAAAGAGTCAGTTTTTCCCACTGTTTCTCATGAATTCTGGCTGTTTGGTAGCTTTTCAAACATTATCACTGCTAATTATCTGCAAGCTCAGGTGCACTTAATCATCATTATTCAACAATATGTGTCAACAGGCCAGAAAAAAAATAGAGGTCATGGGATTCTAACAAATGTGGACAAGGGCTCATACATGAATCCAGAAACAATAAAGTACAACTATATCCTAAATGTAAAAAAGTACACCATACATACATTGTCAATTAGTGGAAGCTAGGATTAGCAAAGGTAACTGTGAAGCATATTTCTGTACATAAATACCTGCAAGTGAAAAGAGAAGTGTGGGGAGATTAAAAAATATGCGGTCAGCTATTGGTCTCTTCTCCCAGCGAGAGTAGCGACTATCAGTCACCACCTCTTGCAGGCATTACTCCCTCCCTTCTCTGTTCCTCCAGCGCTCACTGGAGGGACAGGCAGAAGATGGGTGGGCATTGCTGGCTCTGATTCTCAGGAGCGAGAGACAGAGTTAATATTGTCAGGATCCTTTTCGGCTGTGGCATGGTTGTAAAGTGTATGGCCAGCTTTAGAGGGGAAAGAGAACTATCTCTGATAGGTTAAAAAGGCAAAGCCAACAGAATTATATTTAAATCCCAAAGAGTCACAGTTGGTTGTACAGGAGGGGCCACATAAGAAACGCCCTGTACAAAACTCTGAATGAATAAGAAGTTTGTGGTCTTTGGAATAAAATCGCAAAGGCCAAGATTTGTTCTTTTGGTACTCAAGGCCAAATGTTGATGCAGACCTGATTGCAGAAAGATTAGGCTTCTTCTCATGGAGTATTTCCTGGGGTGAAGTTGTTTTTCCTCACAACAAGTAATCTAAGCCTTTCATGTGTTATATGTGATGCAAGATTTTAGGGGAAGTAAACTTCCTAGCTTTTAACAGGATGGGAATTACGCAATCAGAAAGACCCCTGTCTCCCAAGTCCTGGGCTTCAACAGCTTTGGCAATAAAGCCAGTGACCATAAAGCAGGGTGCTAAACTCTTCTTTGAGATAGAAGAGCCACTTGGCCTGAAAAAGTTCTTGTAGAATCTGACAGAAACTGGATTAGGTCAGAGTACCACATTCAAATGGCCAATTTGGAGCTATGAAGATCACCAGAATGTCCTCCATCTGGATCCTGTGGAGTAGATGAAGAAGGGGTTTTTAGAGGGGGGAAAGACATAGATCATGTTGTGCCACAGTGCCACCAGAGCATCCATTGTATTGCCAGGGGATCTCTGTACCTAGAGACATACCTGTCTAATTTGTTTTGGAAGCTGAGGTAGTCTGCCTGCCAATTGTCTATGCTTGGAATGTGTACAGTGGTCTGCTCAAGCTAAACTCTTTTCTACCTCTTTTGCAGCAGCAATGCATCTGACAGCAAAACGGGGGTAACATTGGTGTGCTGGAAAGATGAGGACATGCAAGTATGCTTTGCAGGTCACATTCCTTGGAAACCTTGCAACCTTTGGTCCATAGGGGTAAGGGTCAGGCCTCCAAGGCATCCCCAAAGAAACACTAATCTGTATAGGTGCATAAAGAGCTGAGCTCAGCAGCTTGTAGGTGAGGCCTTTAATAAAACTAAATAGGTTTTTTTTTAAAACATAAAATGACTAATATAAGTGGTTAATCTTTTTTTCAGCAGAGAAAAGAAGTCCATCCTTCTAGTTCACTAGCAAAAAACTGAAGCATGCTGGGAGTGGGAGGCATTATACCTGGCTGGTCAATGGCTTTCTTTGTTTGCCAGGGTCCAATTCCTCCTGTATGCTCCAATATAATTGTCTCAGAAAAACAGAACCTTGTGTCCCTAAATGAATAAATGAAAAACAAAGATTTGGAAAGAGCTTCAAGATTTTTGTCAGTGGGATCTTCAAACACTGGTACAGGAATGGTCAGCACCTTGTTATGACGAGATATCTCTGGGTCCATAGTGGGAACTGCCTACTTCCTAATAAACTAATGCAAACTGATGTTGCTCTATAAATAGTTAGGGAGGAGTGAATAGTTTATCAGGAGTATTCCAGTCTCCATACAGAACAGGTTTGGTATAGGGCGGATTTCCCTCAAGGCCAACCAAGGCCTGGCCTTGGGGCAGCAAGGAGTAGAGGGGCAGCATGGGTGTGGAATTCCTATCTCCCGACGCCCGTTACATGCAGAGTCTCGGGCGCCGGGCGGGTAGTTTTTTCTACATTTAGCCCTGTTCTGGGCAAGTAGAGCTAAATATACACCGTTTGTTTTGTACAAGTGATCCCGGCAATGTCGCCGATGTCGGGCATCAGAGAGAGTAAGTGCGGCCCTGGTTAGGTAAGGAGTGTATCAGAAAATCTTTAATAGCCTTGGGGTCTTTCTGGGACAGGCTGTTCCAGTTTTAAAGTGGGCTGAACTTTGTCAGTCAAAACTGATATGGTAACTTTAAGCCTGGGAGCTATGGAAAAGGATTGCGGCTCCTCAGGGACAAACTCATGCAATAAGGGTTCATGTCACATAGAACATCAGCAGTAGAAGGCTCAGAGGCTGCTATTGCAGCTGAAATGTCAAATCATTATTCTGGAGGGGAAGATGTAGAAGTACGCTTATAGCCTCTACATTCCAAGCAAATATATTTGTGATTTTATCTATAAAAAACAGCAAAAGCTGTGGGAAAACTCTTCCCTGCAAGGTAGGGAGAAGGGAGTTAAAGCAGACTCCGAGGAGGCAGTCTTCTCAAGTAGGGGACAAGGTTGCCAGTGTCCAGGACCCTGATGAAGGATGATGCAGACCACCCCAGAACTGTTAGTTGATTGTGAGTTGGGAGATCTGATGCAACAGGGTTGCGAAATTCTGCACTGCTTAACAGTTAAAACTTTTAAAGAAAACACCATGTATGAACCTTGGGTACTCACAAACCAGTTGCTTAGAGCAGGAGAGGTTTAATGGCCAGAGGTGACACAGTCACTGTAGGCATCAGCAACAACTGATGAAGAAAAAAAAAATGTGTGTCTCATGCATTTAGGAGCAATTGCAAATTGCTGGTGGTCTAGAGCAGTGGTCCCCAACCCCCGGTCCGCGGATCAAATGGTACCGGGCCGCACAGTGTCAGTGCGGTCCGGTTTGGGGACTGTAGCTGGGTGGTATACAGCAATGCTGAAAACCACCAGCCGAGGGCCCGCGGGCGTCACCCCCCCTACCCCCCACTAAATGAAGCCCCCGGCCGCAGGTGCAGTGGCTCCCTCCACCGCCTCTCTGCCACCTGCGCCGCTACAGATGCGGCTCTCTAATCGTGCGGCCGCTCACTCCTCAAGGGGTACTCGGGAGGCCCTCTGTCTAACATACATGATTAGAGGGCCGCATCTGCCTGCTCCAGCCAGCCCGGATCGCCTCAGTATACCCTTGAGAAGCGAGCAGCTGCATGATTAGAGAGCCGCATCTGTAGCGGCGCAGGTGGCAGAGAGGTGAGTACAAAATTTGACAAGAGCCACTTTGAGGTGTCAATCTTTCACACTTTACCTGACTTCAATACATTCTGAGTCACTGGCATTCATGGTGTTCTGGGAATGACCAAGGAGAAATGGGGTATACAAAGCCACTATGCCTTCTGTGTATGAAAGCCACAGCTTTCACGTTCACAGTGACAAGAAGGACAGAGTGGTGAACTGGCCATGGTCAGAAGAGGAAACTATTGTATACACACCCACCAAAAAATAAGCCTATACTGGAGTTCTGCTTTAAAGTGACACCAAACTTAGGAGTAAAACCTTAAAAATGCATTCAAGCACCTTAACTATTAACATTAATGTATCTTATTTCGGCTATAGATACCGAAATCATCTCTGAATTAGTGCTGACACTGTCCTTCCTTCTGGAGGGGGGCTACTTTTGTTCCCCATGGTCCCTCTGTGTGTTGTAAAGTAGCCACCACTCCAAGCTTGCTCTCATGATGGACTACAATCTCATGTTTAGTTTTCTAATATGTATTGAGATTGTAGCCCATCACAGGAGTGAGCTTGGAGCAGTGGCTACTTCACAACACACACAGGGACCATGGGGGACAAAAGTAGCCACACTCCAGAAGGAAGGACAATGTCAGCATGAATTTAGAGATGATTTGAGGATCTACAGCCGAGGGATACACAAATAAGATACATTTTTGTTAATAGTCAAGGTACTTAAGCGGTTTATGAAAATGCAAAAAAAAAATCCTGCAACTATTTAAAGCTAAATTCCAGAAAATTCTATTTTTAGACTTTTACACAACGAATTGAGTTTTATTGTTGCTACCTTTGCCTCATTTGGGAAGGAGGGACGCCCCCTCTTTCCATCCCCATTCTATCCTAAAATTAAGCAAAATAAAGCACTGGCTGGAGTTGAGCCTTAAAAAAGACATTATCTACTGCCTGCTTCTAAAGAGAGCATAATGATACAAGACTAGATCTCTAGGTGTGATCTGACATATGACAGCAATATGTATTATCAGATAGTAAAATATCAGAGGCTACTCACTCATCATGCAGCTGCTGTGGGAATAGTTGGCCTCTTTGTTTTCTGACCGTCTTATCAATCAAGGATGGGCCATCAGTTGAAATACGAGACACCAGACAATAACATCATTAAGATATTTGCAGAATACGGGAAGTTTTAAATGCAGCGACAACAGTAATTCATAGGATGGATATTTGTTCAAACTTTAAGTGTGCCTACCTGGTTAAAGATAACTACGTTAGCATACATATGGTGTCATAAAGGGGATCACAAATGATAAACCTTTGACAAACATATGTTTAGCTTAGTCACAGGGGCTTTTTCACATTCAGCAGCACAGACTCAGCTTCAAAAACTTAATGCAGAAAAAAAGAAATGCAAAGCCAGAGCTGCTTACTGCGAAGGCAGGAATAATAAACGTGGTCTCAATAAGTTGATCAGCAGGGATTTGAGGGATGGAGTCTTCGCTTGTATTAGCATGCGTGCACTGATGAGAGGTTTTTGGCTTTTGTTTTAGACTTTAACACCATAAAAAGGGCAATTATTCCTCATGTTATGGTAAATAGAACAATGTAAATGCATTCTTTATGTCTTATTCAAGTGTGCATCCAGAACCAATACTGTATAGTTCAGACTGAGCCTTAAAGAACAACTCCGGGAAAAAATGTATCATCCCTTGCAGTTGGGATAACCCTGCACCGCATGGGATAACTGCTTGTTTTCATCTAGGGACTCAAATAAAAAAGTTATGCTCACCGATCCACTGAGCCGGCTTGTTGTTAGACCGGTTCTTTCAGCATCTTTCCCCCTCTGCTGCAGCAGTCTAAGGTCCTATAAATCATTACGTTCTGTACACAGTGTATAAGACATGAAGACGCCAATGGACATACCATTACTGCTGCATTCAGAGGAGAGAGGCTGAAGGGAGCATTGTGACAGCCCGGTGGCTCAGAGGATCGAGTGAGTATAACTTTTTTATTTTAGTCCAACAACAAGCAGTTAACCCTTGGCGTAGCCCCACAGCAAGGGTTACTAACATTTTGTCCCAGAACTGTTCTTGAAAATATAGAATTATATATTCAGTTTCCAAACAGAAGTTACAAGTTCACAAGTATTCATGAGCACATGATATGCAAAACTAGCTTCTGCAGAGTATCCCTTTAAAGTGACCCTGACAGTGCAGGATATGGAACTAGATACCTGCTAACCGAAGTGCCACTAGACTTCTTTTAGCAGGTATCTTAGCGGGTATGTTAATTCCCTGCTCCCTGTCCACTGCATGTATTTCGACACTTGCAGTTATGTAGAATACCTGCTGCCCTGCCACGTGATATGGCAGCTCCTACCTGATAAGAGGAGAAATAGGTGCTCAACCCACCTGCAGCAAATACTTGCAGCAGCCAGTGAGCAACAAGGAAGCAACATTTTAACAAAAGGTCCAAAGACATACAGAATCATATAATATTTAGACAAAAGTTAGGCTGTGTGTGAGATTCCAAATACAAATACTGATTCTTTTCATTCTCTGGTTATAATCTTTTTTTGTGTCATTATTGCAGACACAAACATGCTTCCACGGGCTGTAGTAAATCTTACTAAAGTGTATACAATATTTAAAAATGCCACCATTAGATTATTCCCTAATATCTCAGCACTTTATTACATGTATGAACAATTGTTCTCTAATACTAGCTGCCTGAAATTTAAAGGGTTATTAAAGCCTCGCATTAACAAAAGGGTTCAAACTTACCTGTGTCTCCACTATTCGCTCTGGTCCGAAGATCAGAAGTTTCTCAGGGGGCCGCAAAGGATCAAGGGGCGGGCGCCTGCGCAGTAGAGATCTTTGGACGGGAGACGAGGAGAGACACAAGGTAAGTCAATGCAGCAATGTGCATCCGCACAGACTCCGTGGGACAGGAAGATACAGGAGTCAGCGCTGGATCAGAGACCTGCACCAGCACTGGAAGGACTCCTGAAAACTACTGGAAAGAAGAAGCATCATTTGAGGTAAGTACTTACAACAGCATGGGGGGGGAAGGGGCATTTTAGGCTTTAATGTCACTTTAATCAAAAAAAGCAAAAGCGCTTGTAAAGTCACAACATTTTCAAAAAGAACCCGCTACACAAAAAGTCTTGATTAAAGGTCTAAATGTCTCAATCTTGCCAAGTCTGGACTTGGCTTATTCTTCTGAGCAACATTATGAGAAATAGCTGTATTTTTTTCCAAGCATTATCTTATAGTTCTTTATTACAGGTGTTTACATAGTACCAACAATTTACATCAATCCCTGCCCTCATGGAGCATACAGTCTAAGGAGGCCAGGAGCCAATTAACCTTCCAGCAGCAGGTATTTGAAGTGTGGGAGGAAACCCGCACAAGCACAGGAACAGAACATGATCTGCACTTGAATCTATTCAATCACTTGCAAAGATCTCCTAGCGTATGACCAGCATAAAACACGTGGTTATTAGTCACATAAGGTTCTTATATGGTTCTGTTTGGGTCTAGACTGTTTAAGGCTCCATTCACACTAGAGCGGCTGTCCGCACGTATTCGGCTGCACGAATACGCGTGGAGCCGCTCTAAACAGAAAAAACAAAGCACTTTAATGTGCATTTTTTAGACTATTGCGGCAACAGCGTGGTACAAAATCTCGCAGCCACCAAAATAGTGCAAGTGCGATAATACGGCGGATTAGGCACATTCGCGGCTAAATAATAGCGGAATTGCAGTTGTTTCACATATAGCATTTGCACCCCTTCCTGTCTTTCGCGCAGAAAACCGCACAGGAAATGCAAACGCTATATGTGAATGGATCCTTACGGGCTCTTTCACACGTGTGTTGAGAATTGCCCGCACGATCAATGCTTATTAACGTGCCTATAGCGTTAACAAGGCATTAGCAAGGTATTAAGGAGGTGTCAAAATCGCTTGGAAAATGCCCTTCTCCAAAAAATAATGATAAATTGATAAAATAATGATTAAAAAGAAAATGTAAGCAAACAGCGTGGGGTCCCCCTCCTGATCCATACCAGACCCTTTAGGTCTGGTCGGAAAGTTAGGAGGGACCCCCGAGTAAAAAAAAAATGTATGTGGGGTTCCCCCTAAAAGTCATACCGGGCCCTTTAAGTCGGGTAGCAATTTTATGGGGAAACCCCACCCCCAAAAAACAGGAAAAAAACGTGGCCCCCCCCTAAATTTCCTACCAGACCCTTGATCCAAGCATAGACCTGGCAGGGCAGGAAGGGGGGGGGATGAGTGAGCACCTTCTCCCTTCCTGCACCCTACCAGACCACATGGCAGGCACACACTGTTGTTGTTGAACGTTGAGCAACCTCCCCCAGAACCAGCCAGTATAGCGTACAAGCCGCAAACCCATGGTCGGCTGCTGCCTCCTTCCGGAGCTCGGAATAGCTGCCTACTACAGCTCCTCCAGTGACACCAGATGCCATACCTCCTGCTGCATGCTGCCTACCACATAACCTTCAGTGACATCAGATGCCATACCTCCTGCTGCATGTCTGCCTACTACGCAACCGCAAGTACTCTGCTAAATACATACTCACATGTTGGGAAGTGTATAGCCTTCTGCACTGACTGTGATCTCTAAGTGAAGCTTTGTACCTTATTTGCACTTTCATCTTGCAGTAGTTGACTTGCTTGCCAAAGGCCGTTGGGGACTGAGGGTTATGTTACCAAACGGTACTGGGAACAATACATTTAGCTATTAACTTTATTATTTATGTTATATGATACCACATTGTGTATATCCCTGTATGAGTGTAATACAGAGGTGTGTGGTGAGCATTAACAGGTGGTATATGATGCATATGGGGCGTACCCTCTCCTCCATTATAGAGGTCACAAGGGTTTCCCAATCCTGAACCACCTCCTTCCTCAGAGTAAATTCCACTCACTGCCAACCCTCCGCAGTTGAGATCCAAACCCCTCAGGGAAGAATTGCTGATCCGTTACAGTACCCCTTCAATTAAGGGGCACCAAGATGCAGCCCCTCCCCTTGTACCCCTACTCATTCACTAAAGGGTTAATATTAAGATGTAAATAAATACACCACACATTTGAAAAGACCTTTAAGTGAACAAAAAAACACTACCCAAGTTTTTTTAAAGTCCTTTAATTCTAACCAAAGCGGCAAAAAGTAAAAAAAAATGCATCCCTCGAAGTAATCCAATGGTCAATCACGGCGACCAGCAATATCAACGATGACGACGACCCGTCGAATAAAAAAAAAGCCAGACGCCCCCGTCCTCACCCGATAAACACTAGCCGCAAAATGACAGCACCTGGCCAAATGTCAACATATTGATAGAGCTCGGAGTTGACATCACGGGTGGCTCAGCCCATTTGTTTTGATTTGGCCGTGGGTCTTCTCAGGTCACAGCCAAATTAAAAAAATGGGCTGAGATTTAGTGAGATCAAGTGTTCATTAACCTCCCTGGCGGCAGTGGCGTAACCAGAGTTATTGGCGCCCGGGGCAGAAGATACGCTATTAGCATTAAGGTTAAAGGTGAAAGGAGGGCTTCAAATCTAAAGTCTAATTCTACACCTAGCCAAACACCTAAAAGAGTGAGCTTTTCGGACACGGAAGGAGAATATTCTACATCAGCCAGTTCTCCCTCAACATCATTGTCAGATGTGAAGATGAGAAAGAGGAAAATGGCACATATATTTTCGAGTGATGGAGATATACGGAGAGATCTGAAACAACACAAAAGATATAAACAAGGACAAAAGTTTAAAAAGGGAAAAAACTAAGAAGGGGGGGTTTTAAAAACAAAAAGTCTTGCAGGCAATCACAGACTAACAATTTTGTGAATTTATCAGATTATGGGGTCTATTTACGAACCTGCCGAAGGATCTGGCCGTAGCTTCGGCCAATCCTTCGGCTAGCTTCGGCCCCAGGACCCCTTCGGTTCAGTAGAACCGAAGGGGTGCTGTACGGGCTATTCACAATAGCCCGTACAGCTCCCGATCATGGCCGAGCGGCTCAGTCGAGCCGATCGCACATGCATCGGCTCGGCTGAGCCGTGCAGAAAGCCGAAGCTGGCCGAGCGGCCGGCCATTGGCCGGCCGACAGCCTGCTTCTGACAGCTGGGCGGAGCCAGCCGTGAT
>NW_017306442.1:834158-839367 GCF_000935625.1 Nanorana parkeri | reverse complement strand
CGGACAATAGGAAACTATTGGGCGGAGCTAGCTGTCACTGCTAGCTCCGCACAATCATTTTCTATTTACTTTTTTAACCTTTTTTAACTCTTTTTCTGTTCTGCTCGGTCCCTCTGAGGGACCGAGCAGAACAGCCGAGCCAAATGCCGCTCAGCGGCATTCGGCTATTCACTCACTGCTGTTCGGCATCTTTAAGAATAGCCCAAACAGCAGTGAGAAGCCTGCCGGAGGTTCGGCTCAGCCGATCCAGATGTTGGATCGGCTGAATCGAACTCCTTCTGCACTTCGGGTCGACCGAACATGCTGAGCATGTCCGGCCAACCCGAAGCCACACGAAGCATGCCGATCTACGGCTGATTTCAGCCGATGTACGGCTGAAATCAGCCGTACCAGCCTGAAGTGAATAGCCGAACAGTGTTCGGCTCACTTCACTTCTGATCGGTCATTCACTCAGCTGCCCTCGGCAGCTTAGTGAATAGACCCCTATGTTTTAACTACACAGGAGTCACAGGTGTTGTCACATGGTTTAAATTTTGCTCCTACATGTAATTTTGGTTTATTTTCTACTTTAGTAAATATCAATCATTTTGTGAGAAAATTGACTCTCAAAAAACATTACAAAGAGTGGGTTAGTACATGTAGTATATCCAGGGGCGTAACTAGAAATCACAGGGCCCCATAGCAAAATTTTGTATAGGGCCCCCCCAACCTGCACCCCCCTCTGGTGCTTGAACTACAGCATATATTATCATTATTATTATATAATACGATTAAATGCCATTTGCAATAGATCAGTGTCCCTGAGCTTAGGATACGTGCGTCCAGAGACAGTGATCTATTCAAAACTGCATTTAATCATATCGCGTACATTACCTGTGGACTGCCGCTTACAGATATGGCCGCTGTCACCCAGTCATTAACTTCAGTGGGTACAGCGACCACATCTAAGTGGGACACCCGATATTCCTGTCACAAGAATATATATGTTTCTGCTGCAGGAATGCCAGAACGTCCTGTGTAATGAGGCCTAATTCTTTAACCGGGCCACCAATAAAGCTGGGAAAATGGAATTTGCAATCACACACGGGGGGTTATAATTATAATTTAAAATACTACAGGGGTTTATAATTTGTAACCCCACTTTCCCCAGCTTCACTGGATTGGCAATGTTATTTTAAGTTGTTATTACACTGCCACACCAAAGAAGGATTACACAGTGCAATATAACCCACTTTTCCTCATTTCTTTGGCAGTGTGGGTGGGTGCACAAAGTGGGTGGCAGTGTGGGTGGGTACGCAGAGTGGGTTGCAGACAGTGCTTACCTGTCGGCAGTCCTGGCCAGCAGTGGAGATCAGACACCGCTGCTTCTTCTCCAGCCTAACACAGGCAGGAGATGACTCCGCCCTCCCCCCGCTCTACACTGTGGCAGGGGAGAGGATTGCAGGGATCCTTGGGTTCCGTGCGACTCTGCACAGATTTTAACTTGCGGCCGCATGGAAGTTAAGGATCCCTTAGCCTCTCTCCTGCTCCCGACCGGGCCCCCCTCTGGCCTCGGGCCCCATAGCGGCTGCGTAGGCTGCTATGGCGGTAGTTACGCCACTGAGTATATCACATACATTTAAACAACATTCAGATATAATGGCCGTGCATATGGATTTTCAGTATTTTTACACATTACACGATTTAAGTACAGTAAGCGGAGATGTAGATTGTTTCCACATTGAAAATGAATTCAACAACCCCCTGAAGTAGAATTATCCATAAAAACAAAATCTGATTTCTATCTCACCCAAGATAGGGGGGACCAATTGGACCTCTTGCAGAAACTGTTAGAAAGAGATTTGATCCAATTAGTAGAGGAGGTTAAAAGTGACTCCCAGACCCCGTTCAGATCATGCTGCAGAGGTCTCAGCCTATGTCCGATGCACTGCCCTCCCAACCTTGGCGGATCTAGACGTAGAGGCGTTGGAGTCACCCTTTTCCATGGAAGAATTACTTTCTGCACTTCAGTCGACACCTACGGGTAAGAGCCCAGGGCCTAATGGCTTTATGGTGACATTTTATAATTTGTTTTGGGATAAGCTTACCAACCTCCTCCTACGGGTGTTTAACGCTATTGCTCCTGGTGCCTCTTTCCCGGCTCAAGCGCTGGAAGCTCATATATCATTGATTCATAAGCCTGGTAAAGACCACTCTCTATGTACGAATTACAGGCTGATCTCACTCCTCAACGTTGATGTGAAGTTGTTTGCCAAATTAATTTGACAACCGGCTGCAGCAGCTTCTTCCGGAAGTGATACACCCAGACCAGGTGGGGTTTGTACAGGGCCCACAATTTTGCTTGAATTTAGACGGTTCACTGAGTAACTTTCGAGTCAACCAGCTGTGGGACCGTTATGTCACCCATCGCGACGTCTCCTCCTATGTGGGCCCGATGACCCCTCTGTTCGGCAACTCAATCTTCCCCACTGCGATGCTTGGACCCTGCTTTGGCAGATGGACAAGGGACTCCCATCGTCAGGTGATATCGGCTTTATGTGATCAATCCCGGGCAACAGATGCTTACTTGGGTGTGGGCCCCGGGGGTTGGTTGACGGAGGGCAGTTCCTGTTCCGCTCTTTTGTCTCTCCTTTCTCCGGACCGAGCAGTTTTGAGGGAGAGCCCGCGGCCATTGACTCCCTTCTCTTAGCCTCTTCACCCCCAACTTTCCAGCTTTCTCAATTCAGAATGACTGGTATAAAAAAGTACTTTTTTGTACCAGTCATTCTGAATTGAGAAAGCTGGTCGGATTTCCAGTGAAACGTCTTCAAGAAACATACAGCAAGTCCAGTTGCCTTGACTTATTTTTTACAGATATACCATGACCTGAATGAATGAGAACCTTCACAGACACAACTTAAGAAGAACAGAGAGAGAGGCTAGTGTCTCTGAAGAACAATACAGGTATAAAAAAAGAGACAGGTATAAAAAAGAGAGAGGCTAGTGTCTCTGAAGAACAATACAGGTATAAAAAATGCTGACAAAGGAGGAGCAGTATTGATTCTTAATACCACTGATTATGAGAGTGAGGCTCACAGATAATTAGATGATAGCAAGACTTTCCCTAAATTATGGAGTGACCCCACGATATCATGACAGCTGGAGAGGTCAGTAGGAGAGGCTAGATTTTTAGGGCTTTTTGAGGATAAAATTCTAGATAAATTGGTGCCAGACTCTGCAAAAATTTATATTTTTCATCACCTTCCAAAAGTACACAAACCAGAAATTCCACCTAAGTGTGGACCTATTGTTGCAAGCATTGGGTCTTTATGTGAACCTCTTAGTAACGTTGTTGATGTTTTGTTACAACATTTAGTTAGAATTTTACCTAGTTATGCACGTGACACTAAACACGTCATTCAACGATTGGAGGGGTTTAAATAGGACGCAGGGAGTAGGTGACTTACATTATTATACTCTTGCATTCCTCACTCATTGGGTCCCAGTATTGGCTCCGTCTCTCACACATCATCGTGCTTATACGGCAGAGTGTTCTTGCCATTTAAACGCTTTTATTCTTTGAATCTTGTAAGTGCAGAAATAACTTTGTGTATAATAAATGTTTTAATCACTGCACTTAGGAGTTTTTCCTCTTTTTTCATTTAATTTCCCCCCTGCCATCTGGATAAACCCCGGTGGACGGATATTGCACCTACGCGGTACATGAGGGGTTAACCGGAGGGGAAGGAAGGCTCGTTGCTCCACCTGGTCTTTTGGATCCAGAGTAAAGAAACGGATGAGAGAAGATAACCAGAAGAGATCGGTGAAGGGACCCTCTCAAAAGTTATTTCTTCAGCGGATCACAGGATAAAATCAGGACAGATAAGTACCACTATTCCTCACAAGCTACTGCTCGCAAGTCGGGGTGACATAGATGATTGGTCAATTGACCTTCTCCGACATTAAGATCGACCTTATGTGAGGACTTATTTTTGTGTCAGGACATTAAATGGACTTGCCGATCTTTGCTTATTGAATGGAATTATACCCCAGATGTAGGATCATACTCTCACACTAACTCCCCTTGGAGATTTCTGGCAGTTAGATCAAGGCATCTAACAGCTGAGTGGTATAACAGGAAAGCCCCCTCTCATTTGGTTTCTCCATATTTGATCATTTTTCATATTGTTCATATTCACAAGCTTATAAGCTATATAAAAAATCTTGTATTACAAGCTCACACTACAACTGTTCCAAACACTTGTGGTATTTTTTTACCTCCAAAGGATTGGAGGAAACAACACTCAGTCACATTTTTTATTAACACAAGAGAAGATTTGCACATTATTATAAGGTATAAGGGATCACACAGGCCTTTCGGTAAATAATTTACTTTCAGAAGGAATCACTGTATCAATTCATCTAATAATCAACACTGTGAGAGATCACATGTATTAATTCACGGTCACTTATTGATATAGGATCCACAGTTGTTTTACAGCTGATACAGTTAATTTATTTATTCCAAAATGTTACACACCAAGCGCAGCATATTATAGACTTCACCGTGGTTTTGATTGCACATTGCTGCAGCTGGTAATTATTGACACATTGTGTTTTTCTCCTAGCACAACCTCTTGTTATATTGATTCTATAGCTAACACACTTTCACCTTGCCTTTTCATCACAAATAAAAAGCAGTCTGGAGCAGACTGGCTGAGGTCGGTAAGTATGCTTTAGGTGTAATAATCTCGTTGTTCAAGCTGCCATGTCCTGGGAGAGGCCCATAGAATTTTATCATATGCAAATGGAATCTCAAATGAAATTAGACAATTAGTGAACTGCCAAACTATGAGTTTTGGTATATGTTATTTCTTGTGTAAGATGTTACATAGTTACATAGTATTTGAGGTTGAATAAAGACATTAGTCCATCAAGTCCAACCTATTAGGATCTCATTCTAGGAGTACCCGTACCCCTGTATATTACGGTCCCTTAAGAAATCGTCCAAAAGTTTCTTGAACAATTCCACATTATTTGCTGAAATCACCGCCTGTGGCAGTGAGTTCCAGACCCTAACTGATCTTACTGTGAAGAACCCCCTTTGCCCCTTGTGCTGGAATTTTTTTTCCATCAATTTTAGGTGATGGCCTCTAGTTTTTGTAACGGAGTTAATTTTAAACAGTTTATCGCTAATGTTGCTACCACCATTAAACATTTTGTACATGGA
>NW_017306442.1:813924-833800 GCF_000935625.1 Nanorana parkeri | reverse complement strand
GCAGGCAGCACACTGTTCGACGCTCACGGTTCCGATGACAGATTACCCTGTCAGTCCGCCTGATGATGGAGTCTCCCACCACCAGGATCTGCCTCTCCTGACCCTCCATCCTGCTCCCGTCCTCGCCGGAGCACTCACTCCCCCTACAATATGTCACAAACAATATGTAGGGAAAACTAAGAGGAGGTTATGTTAGAGAATGAGAGATCATCGTCAAATATCCGTACATCGGCTGCACTTCGGTGCACTTCAGTCAGCCGAACATGCTCTGCATGTTCGGCTGACCTGAAGTGCAGAAGAACTTCGACTCAGCCGATCCACCATCTGGATCGGCTGAGCCGAAGCTTCAGCAGCTCACTCGCTGCGGTTCGCCCCTATTAACATAGGGGCCAAACGACAGTGAGTGAATAGCCGAATGCCGCAGAGCGGCATTATGTAAAATGGTACCGAGCAGAATAGAAAATCAGTTAAAAAAAAAGTAAAATTATTATTTTTAAAAATGTAAATAAATGATACATTTAAAAAAATACATACAATACATATGTCACAATATCTGGAAATCCGTGCCGGATTTTCGATATGCTCCCTGTTTCTGGGCTGTCAGCCTATGGTGTCTCACAAGGCTGCAGCCAATCTGCTCTCCTTCTCCCCTATTTAGGAGTTCCTCACTTGTTGCTCTTGGTGCGAGCAACAAGTCTTATGCCTTGTTCCGTACCCCTTCTGTCTCTGACTAACCCTGGGATCTTATTCCCTGCGCTTGCTATTGCGCTTGCTATTGGATCCCTGCGCCTTTGGCTTCCCTGTACCAGCTAGTATCCCTTTTTGGCGTTATCCCCTGCTTTTGCTCCTTAATTGCCTTCACCTGTGCGCCTCTCCATACTGCCTTCTTTGCCTTACTTCTACTGTGTTTTCCCTCTACAGTCTTTGTCTGTTTGCTGCCTCCTATTTACTGCTTGTTGTACTTCTACTCCGTCACTTACCTTCCAGTGTATCTTCCTTTGCTTTGCTGTCACCCCTTTATTTCTGTGCTCCTCTCTAACCTGGTGGCTGTGTTGGATTCATCCTTGTCTGCACACCCCCTGTGTGCATACATCCCTTTTGTGCTTCTTTGTGTACTTTTCTCTCTGTTATCCTGCTTCTTTGTATGCATGTGCAACGCACATCTCGTTTACTTTTGTACGTTGCACCTTCCTGCTCCTAGGTGTGCCTCTAAGCCGCTTACCCTTCCCTAGTGTCCTTGCTTATCTATTCTCTTCAGTATACTCTGCTGTTCTGCTGTGCGTTTGCACTTTTGCTTGAGACTTTCTCTCTCTCTCCCTCTTCCTGTCTTCCTCCTCTTGGTTACAAGTTTCTTCCCTACCTGTTTGTATCCAGTTCCCCGCTGCATGAACTAGTCCCTTGCGTCTGTGTGGGTGCGCTAGAGGGCCGCAACCTGGAAGGTGTCCAGCAGCCAATCATCCTCACCACTAGAGGCTCTGTCGAATACCTGGCCCTTCTTAGATTCTGCGCCTCTAGTGCGTCCTCAGAACGCACAGATCATTTGTTCCTCTCTCCCTGTGACCTACATCCCGATATCCCGCCTCTTTGTGACTCCTACCAACTCCGCAAACACAGGAGCTCATGTGCCCTGGTCCCTAGACCGTGACAACATACATACAATACATAAAGATTTGTTTTAAAAAAGAAAAAACATAATTGGGCAGAGCTAGCTGTCACTGTCCAACTGTTTCCAAACACTCTAGCAGGTCCTGGACAATGAATAACAACTGGGCGGAGCCAGCCATGACATCATGGCTGGCTCCGCCCAGTTGTCATTGTTTAATCTGTCATTGCAACTGGGCGGAGCCAGCTGTGAGATCAAGGCTGGCTCCGCCCAGCTGCCAGTGGCGAGGCTTTCAGCCTGCCATTCGCCCCACTTCGGCGGTCACTTTGGCTCAGTTGAGCCGAAGCATAAGCCTGCGGTTCGGCTGAGCCGCTCGGCCACCTTTGGGAGCTGTACGGGCTATAGTGAATAGCCCATACAGCAGCCTTCGGTTCGACTTCCGCGGCCGAAGCTTAGGCTTATCCTTCGGCTAGCTTTGTGAATAACCCACTTAGTTTAAATAACCCACTTTGTGAATAACCCACTTAGTAACGACTGGGAGTACCCACATTCCATTAACCGTCTCTCCAAATCTCCTGCCTCTCTATCCAAATCACATGTCTTAGTACAGTTACGCTTCATGCAAATGTATTGACCCTTAAGGATGGCTCTTTTCACATGGCCCGGATGGCAACTGTCAGCTCTCAGAAGAGCATTCCTAGAAATGGGTTTACGATATGATTGCACCTGTATGTCTCCCTCTTCTATTGATCCGATGAGTGTAAGATCTAAACAAATTAATCTCTGTTTTTTGTCTCTCCATAGTAAAATTCAGTTTCAATGTATTGTCATTCAAGTATTGTAAAAAAGTTTCCAAACACAGACTTCAGTCCACTATGAATAATAGCTCATTAATTGACCTGATGTAAAAACGTATATTCTTTTTAACATGTTCGCATCTCCATAGATGCGGCGCTCCTCCCACCAACCCATGTAGAGATTGGCATAGGTAGGAGAAAATTTTGCTCCCATTGAGGTGCCGCATCTCTGGAGATAAAACAAGCCATCAAATATGAAGTAATTGTGGGTAAGTAGAACATACACTGCTTTCTTACTCATTCTAAAAGAATTTGTGAGCAATAGTTTGCAGGTCAATAAATGACTGAAAATACTTTCTGTAATCTTGCCCCAAGGATTTCTGTATGAAATGACGAACTTGGACGCCATTACAGGGAGTCTGTTTAGTTGTTGTTGTCTAAAAATAAGCATAGCTGCAGAAAAATGTATGTTTAGAATTTGACTTGATGTCTAAATACCACTAAATCTTCATTACGTAAATCTGAAATGCCCCCACCTTTACTTTATTACACATTTGTCTGTCCTTTCAGTTCATGCAGTCCTAGGCATAATGCATACGTACAGCAATTAAAGAGCTTTCATAAGACTGCTATGCAATATCCAATCATACTTTCAGTCTTCTTCCTCTGACCACTATCTCACTCAGGCCCGTCTTTAATATTGATCGGACCCTGGGCAAACATTTTCTTGGCCCCCCCCCTGCCATAACGTATTATACTATGCAATCCGATCGGCAATTTTCTGCGGGCAGTGGGCTCAAGGGAGAGATGCTCTGGGCCCCACAACCTTGATTGGGCCCGGGGCAATTGCCCTCTTTGCACTGCGTTAAAGACGGCCCTGATATCACTACAGGACACAGCAGTGATGTAGTGGTCAGAAGACGTGCATGGCAGGGAACACAGGAATTTAACACTCAACACTGAAATGGAGGGAAGCCAGGAGACACAGGGCTGCCCAACTCTCCAAAGCCAAGCTCATTCTGCTAGTGAAGATAAGCCGTTTTCAATCCCCCTTACCAGAAAAATAGGTTAGATCACACTTGATTGGCAAATCTGCAAAAAGACTGCATGAATAAAGTGTAATTAATGGTCAGGCTCTGGCGGGGGTTCAGTCTGAATAACCTCCAGCAAACGGCTTTTATAAATGTATACACTGTTGAATAGGGAATTTTAAGAGCAAAGCAGCAACAGTCTGTGAGTAGATCCAAATCGGTTGAAAGGTTTATTTGACACACGGGTGTGGAGAAGGGCCTTAGTTTGTCAGGCTTATTCCAACCCCACTCTAGTTCACACAGTTTCTATAGCTCTACAGATAAAGATAAGAATTGAGCTTACATCATTGTTTCAGTTTAACTGGATTCAAAATCCTTATTCAGCATTATTTGTTCCTCACGTGTACATAGCAAGTGTCTGGTTTAGATAAACTAAAACTCCTAGAATGGCAATTTCTCCAATGACTTTAACCAGTTGACATCCGCGGTGTTAAACCCCCGTCCCATCCAGGCCATTTTTCAGTATTCAGCGCTGCGGTACTTTGACTGACATTTATTCCGTCATGCAGCGCTGTACTGAAATGAATTTTATTGCGATCGAACACTATATGATCGTATAGTGGAATATCTTTAACCTGTCATTTTAGATGTCATATCATTTACTTTTGGTAGTGTGCCTTATCTTATACCATATTTACAAACAGTCTTACTTATGAGATACATTCCCTTATATGTTTCATTAAGCATAATATTACACTGACAAAATGGAGCCTGAAAAGGTGATTCAACAGGGATCATCATTTATCCCTACACACTGTTAAAAAGTAGTGTGTTGTAAGAATCGGTACAATATCAAATAATAATATTTAAAAAAATTAGATTAAAAAACAATCCATCCTAAATTAGGCCTTCTATTTTACCAGTGGCATACGTAGTATGGTTGACACTTTGGGTGCATTATTTTTTAACATCCCCCCATGCTTCTCTATATGTCACAGTTTTTTTTTTTTGTAATAACAAATACTAATAATGGGCAGAACAAAATTGGGGACAGTGAAGATTTCTTTGTCTTTTTTTATCTAAAGGTTTTATATATAATAATGTCGGTAAACGAAAAAGAACAAAATTTAAGGTTTCACAGCCGTGCTGATAGTGGCTGCATTGGAAAAATTAGAAATTATCTGTGTGCTGAATAAAATTGAAGGTTTTATTAGCGATGCACATAACAGCATGCTATATAGAATAAGACTGAAGAGTTAAATGGGAAGGCACATTATGCCCCAAGGCGAAACATAAGGGCAATAGTGTTGTGCTTTGATGGCAACAGGCATGAGGGCTTGTTCACACCAAATCCAGACCAGATCTGCATGAATTTCTGCACACGTTTTTCTGCGTTTCGGGCTGTTTTTGTTTTTTTACCCTAAAATGGGCCTTCAGTACATTCCAGGGCGTTTGCGAGTGTTTTTGATATGTTTGCATGCATTTTGGTGCGTTCCAGAGCAGAAACAATAAGGCATGTTGCAGTTTTTCCACATGCTCTGGAACTGAACGCTGTGGTGTGAACTCGAGCCCAAAATACCATTGGATGCATTTTGATGCGTTCTGTAACTGCTCTGCTCTGCATCTGCTCCGCACATGGTGTGAACAAGCCCTAAAGGGGGTTCAATTGTATTAATATGATCCTATAAACAGCTGTGACTTCAAATATGTAGGCAAACAATAGCTATCCTGACAATACATGGGCCACAAATGGGCAATTGTAACCAATACATAGGCAACAATCAGTCAACGGTTGCAATTTGCTGGCAACAAATAGGCAATCTCGGGAAGGCTCAGTCAGAAAACAGCCAATTGTGACAATGTGTGTGTAACAAGTGCATAAATGGGTCATTATCCTGGGAACTAATGGGCAGGGCCGGATTTACTCTCTCTGCTGCCCCAGGGCCAGGTTCCTCAATGCGCCCCCCTACTCACCAAACCCCCCTCCCCCATGGAGAATGGCAGGCCTGCAGGCTGCATACAAGTGATCCCGGCAACATCGTCGGGATCACCTGTACAAAACAAGCGGCGACTTCCCCGTTGTACATTTAGCTCCGCTTGCCCAAAGCAGGGCTAAATGTAGAAAACAACTACCCGAAACTGCATGTCCCGGGCATCGGGAGATAGGAATTCCACACCCCTGCTGCCCCTCTACTACCTGCTGCCCCAAGTGGGAAATCCGGCCCTGCTAATGGGCAACTGTGACTATATAGGAGCAACAAACTGCCAACTGTGACAGCATACAAACAAACCGGCAATCATGACAAAATGCTGGGAACAAATGGGCAATGGTGACTATATGGGAGCAACCAAGTGGCAATTGCGACAATATTCTAATAAACAGGCAATTGTGACAATATAAGGGCAAATTTACTCTCCCTACCCCCAGCAAAGCCACCACCAGCAAACCCGTGCCCCCCAGCACCCCCTTTTCCTCAGCAAACCTCTTCCATCAATTAAAACACTTATCAGAACTCAGACACAGCAGCAAATGGCAGCGTGAGGGAAATCCTCCTAATCTTCTCATGTGACACATTAGAGCGCAGGAGGTGTTTAGGAGAGCTTTCTTCGCTTCTGTGCCACCTCTGTATCTTAGGTTTGACAGGGCTGCCAGGGGTGGTACTGCAGAGCCACAGGTAAAGGTAAAGCAGCAATGTGCGTCAGGTGTGGTGTGCAGTCCTAAAGCACCCCTAGCATGGTGTACCCATACCTGGACGGACCACATCCTTGCTCCCAGGTACACCACTGCATTTGCCACATTTAAATATATGGTTTAAATTATGAAAAATGATAACTGTATAAATTGGTACACTTTCCAAAACATTAAAATCCTTTTTTATTCAAATGATATGAATGTCTGCTGCTTGAATCCAGTTACTACCATTCATGGCTAATGACACAGATTCATCAAGTAAATCCTCAAATGTCAAACATTGGCCATGGAGCAAACCTTACAAGTCTGCACACTTGTGTATGTGTATTACAAAGAAAGATCTTTTACATATGCACAATTGGCTGAGAATTCCTCTAGGTTGGTATCTGTGTGGGTACCATGTGGCATAATGAATATTAACCTAAACCTGTCACAAACATTGGTAATTCATACAGAGTATATCATGAAAAAAATACATAAACAGAGGTTACCTACAGCAAAACCTACAAGTCCAAATCTGGAGATCTGGAAATATAGGCAACTGAAAGGTTATTCAAATCTTAACTGTTGCTGCAGTTTTCACTGAACTTTAGCTCTGTTTTTGTTTTTCCACCCTATGCTCAGTTTACATTGCTCAAGAGTATAACTTACTTTAATGTGGGCTCTGTTTAATACAGATTTAATTTTTTTACATTAAAGCTAAAGAAAACAAAACATGATTTACACTCACCGAACAATTTATTAGGAACACTATACTAATACTAGGTAAGGTCTTCTTTTCCTCTCAATTCTTCATTGCATGGATTTCCCATTCCACAAACATTCCCTTGAGATTCTGGTCCATGTTGACATGATTGTATCAAGCAAGATTCGACTAGCCTACCTTTTCTCAGTGCTCAGCTGTCATGTTTGGTGAACCTTTGCCCACTGTGGCCATAGCTTTCTGTTCTTGCCTGAAGCCGACATGCAATTCTATTATTGTAGCTCATCTTCCTCATGGATAGGCGTGTTGTGAATTTTGAGCTTTTGTGCTCACCACAGTTGGAGTGACATTTTCCCTACGTCTCCTCTCATCAGAAAGGAGTTTCTGTCCACATAACTGCCATTCACGTGATGTCTTTGGTTTTTGAGTTGTACGTGCAGCTTGGTTAGTTGGATAGGGAAACATCAATGTAGCAGCACTGTAAATATGTGTTTAATATAAGATGCATATAGTTTTTTTGCACCTCTTTACAAATTTAAATTCATAAATAGCTAACAATAGCTAGAAAAAAATCAGCAAAAAATTGCATCAAAAGACTATAATGATGTTATACTCTAATGTTCCCTGTTTGCTTGCTCCTGTGAGTAGTCATAGGAATTTTTGCTTAAAGGGGTTCTAAACCCTCCGTTTTTTTTTTGCTTATATCTACTGCTAGCATGCAGTAGTTATAGGCAAGAAGTGTAAAAAAAAAAAAAAAAAACGCTTAAAATCATTTTAAACTTACCTTGTTATCGCCGCTCGTTCCCGCGCCGAGAATCAGGAACTAATCGTACGGCCGCAAAGGATCTTGGGGCGGGCGCATGCGCAGTTCTGATTCTCAGCCGGGAGACGAGCAGAGACGCAAGGTAAGTCTATGGACGCGTGCACCCGCCTGCAGACACCGCTGGATCGGAGAGACAGAGCAGTCAGCGCTGGATCGGAGTGACGTCACACCGCTGGAGGGACAGATGAAAACATCGGGAAAGAAGAGGAAGATCGGAAAAAGAGACATCATTTAAGGTAAGTGCTAACATTTACATTGGGGGGAGGGGACAATTTTTTTGCCTTTAATGTTACTTTAACTTTGTACACATATAGTCCCAATCCCTATATGTGCATGTACATGGTATTTGGCTAAAACAAAAGGTGTGCAAAGTCTTAAAGTGACATTAAACCCTCAGATTTTGTCAGGATAAAGGTCGCCTCCAGGTGGCGCTGGAGCTAAGCCCTACAGTTTCCGTAGTCACCTGCAGGGGTCTCCAGGCAGCCAGGAACTGCTAGGTACCAGACCTCCACTGGGTGGTGCTGGAAACTGCAACTCCAGTGCTCACCTGCTGGTGTCTCCCAGCTGCCACCAATCATCCACCACCTGGTGCTCCCTGGGAGGTTACTTAAGCCCTCCCTGCAGTAAGGTCTGTGGCTCAGTATTGTTTCCGGTTTCCTAAAACTTGAACCCTGATTGTTGTCTGTGAATCCTGAGTCCCCAGTTCTGTCGCCAGTTCCGGTGAACCCTGCTTTCCGTCCAGAGTCCTGTTACCAGTCCTGTACCCTGTTTGTGTCCCGAGCCCGGTTACCCATTTGCAGTCCTAGATACCTCTTGTTGCCATTACCTGCCTTTCCTCCTGTTGCCATTACCTGCTTGTCCTCCTGTTGCCATTACCTGCTTGTAGTCTTGTTGATGTTACTTATTTATGTTTGCTTTTGGGTGTTGTTTAGTTTTGCTGTTTATTAAACTGTATATAATACATTCTGCCCTGTCCGGTGTGGTCATAAGTGTTTGGTCTGCCTGTGTGGGTACCTGCGCAGGTGTGGGGTCACCTGAGCCGGTATCCTTGACAGATTTTTTAACATAAACCAATACTGTAATGTGCACCTTACTGTTATCCATGGTTGTTTCCCTTCTCTTTGCTGCTCTTCCTTTTTAAATCCTCATGTCTTCTCATGCTTGGGGAGAACTTCCCTTTTCAGCTCAGGGCCTCTTCCTGTAGTGCTGGCTCAGGTTTCAAGCCTATACAAACATATACACAGACACCGTGTATCCATTCGTGAGACAAGGCAGTCTGCTGCAAAACAGAAGTTCTGCAGAGCATGAGAACAGATACAGATTTAAAAGGAAGAGCAGCAAAGAGAAGGGAAACAACCATGGATTACAGAAAGGCACACATTACAGTATTGTTTTATGTTAAAAAATCTGAGGGTTTAATGTCACTTTAAGCTGATGTCAAATCACCAGTGGTAGAATCGCTAAATAGGTTGCCTGTCTATCCCTATGGAATTGCTCCCTCTGTAGCCAGATGTAGCCAGGTGAGGTACTGCTCTGTCATTGGCCCGAACGCTGCTGAATCTCAACTGCTAGTGATGGGAGTAACATCCCTTTGCCTTAGTATAGGCTGATTTGCTGTGCTTTGTCTGTGTCCCCAAAACAACAATGTGTCAATGATTAACTCAAACATACTTGAAACATATCTGTGAAAAACTACATTTGGAATGTATTGTTTGGATATGCTCCTAGTTTGTCTGAGCTAATTACTGACACATTGTGGTTTTTGAAGATTCACATTGGGACACAGACAAAGCACAACAAATCAGTCTTTACTATTACACAGGTTTAGCACCCTATAAATTGTTGCAGCTTGTCCAAATAGTGCTACGTATATTCCAAGTGTAGTCTTTCACAGATATGTTTCAAGTTTGTTTGAGTTAATCATTGACACATTGTTGCTTTTGGGACACATACAAAGCGTAGCAAATTAGCCTATACTATTAGACCCCATTCACACTGAGCTACATCAGCTACATCAGCGCTGATTTGAGCTGAGCGACTTTGAGAGACATTGAGCTAAATTGAACTACGGTGCACATATCGACGCGCTACTTTTGGCGTGGACTTCGTAGCTGCTACAATGGGCTGCATCCAATCAAGTGCGGTCTTGATGTGACATAATTCCTCTTCCTGTTTCCTGCTTATGTTCCTGCTTATATTTCTGTGCAAAAGTGACACTTCTGTAGTGTGACATCGTGCGACAATGAGCGACACCATTGAAGTCTATTCAGCCAAATCGCACAAAAATCGGCCGAAAAATAGGTCATGTTCAAGCGACAACCTTGAGCTGTGAGATTTCAACAGCTCCATTGAACGAGCTACATTGAGCTACACTGAGCTGATGTTTGAGCGATTTTTGAGCTGAAATCGCGCTACAAATCGCTCAGTGTGAAAGGGGTCTTACACAGGTGTTAGCACCTTACATATTGTTGCAGGTTGTCTATATAGTGTTTAGATAATTTCAGTCACAGTTTTCCATGGTAGTTATTTCTAGGTGTAAGCAGTAGGCACATTTTAAAAAGTTGCAGTTATGGAAGTTTTCAGTTTTGTTAAAAATTGAGAGATTAATTTGGATATGATTTTTTGCATGAAGAACACAAAAGTACCAGCATTGAATTTAAGGGGGTTTAGACAAATTTCAACATTCAACACAAAAAAATAAATCCACCTTCAATTCAAAAACCAAGTTGAACCATCATCTGGAGGTATTCAGAGACATGGTGGAATTTGGAGAATATATAGACTGGTTTTTACAACCCTTGGTGGGACGTACCAAAGCTTTCCTCAGGCACAGTTGCTTTCCTCAGGGACAGCCTTTGGGTTATAAAATATGATAAAGATATCACTCTGGCCACAATGGATGTGGTATCATTATATACCAACATACCGCACAATAAGGGATTAGAAACAATCAAGTGGGGCCTGGAACGATTCTCAGACTTGGAAAAGGAGCAAATTGATTTTTTGGTAAAATGTACAGATTTTTCTTTGAGGAGCAATTATTTTCGGTATAAAGGAGAGTTGTACACCCAAATAAAAGGTATTGAGATGGGGGCAAAGTTTGCCCCTGCCTCCTATTTAGCCGTTTATGGCTAAATGGGAGGAAGTATCCATATCTGAAAAGAGCTGGACGGGCCTACAATTATGGAAAAGGTATATTGATGACGTGATCGTGATATAGAAGTGATCGTGATAAATACTTCCTCGATGGAAGAATTCTTTGAATATCTAGACTCAAACGAGAAAGGGATTAGCTTTACGAAATGTCATAGTAAAGAGAGTATACATTTATTTTTTTGATCTAGAAATAAGAGGAACAGGGGATACCATAACTACAAAGACTTTCTTTAAATCCATTTACAGGAATGGGTATATTCCTGTGAGCAGTTATCATCATCCACAATGGATAAGAGGAGTCCCAAAAGGGAAGTCCAAAAGAATAAAAAGGAACTGCACGATGATGCAGAGGGTAATTGGGGGCATAGCGTTCTGTTTAGGCTTTTCTTTTTCATATCTCTATAGGTTGAACTTGATAGACATGTGTCTTTTTTCAACCTGACCAACTATGTAACTATGTAACTATGGAAGACTTTGAGGAGCAGTCACAGAAAATCCAGGATAGATTCATGGAGAAAGGATATAGAAAACAAGATCTAGATGTAATAAGAACCGGAATTGAAAAGATGGACAGAGACAGAATGTTAGGTAATAATAGAAGAAAGAAAGAAGATCAGCCAGTTCTATTTGTCACTAACTACTCCACCCAGTGTAAGCAAGTAGAAAAAATCATCCAAAAACATTGGCCCATCCTAAAAAAAGATAAGATACTTGAACTACTCCCTAATAAACCAAGGGTAGCGTATAGAAAAGCTCACAACCTAAAAGATAAAGTAGTACATAACATAGTGGGACCCCCCCCCCCAAAGAAAACCTTCTCCTTTTTTGAGGGGAAGGGCTTCTACAGTTGTGGTAGATGTGTGGGATGTCAAGTGACAGGACAGAAGAGGAAAATAAGCAACTTCAAATGATACCCGAATAATAGAATCTTTAAAATCAACGAATGTATCTCCTGTTACACCACGCACGTGACCTATATGTTAGAATGTCCCTGTTGATTACAATATATTGGGAGGACTACTGTGAATTAAGAACTAGAATTCGGGAACACATAAAGAATAAAAAAAAAGGGAAGGTAGATCATAGTGTTTCAAGGCATTTTAAAGAAAAACATAATTGCAATCCAAAAGGAATAAAATGTTCAGGCTTGGACAGCGTGACAAAACACTGGAGAGGAGCCACACGAGAAGGGAGATTTCTAAGAACGAAACCAAGTGGATTTTCCTAATGGATACTATGACACCAAAGGGCCTCAACATCGAGATTTACCTCAACTGTTTCATATCAGATGATTAAGGTTATCATTTGGGCATTTATTTATTGCCATATTTGAGGTATTTATTTTTAGGGTAATAGTAAAATCCAGTGTCCTCAGTAAGCCCTTCAAGCAAGGGTTCTTATCAAACCCCTATATCAGGAGATTACTTATCCCTCCACTACAAATATACCTCCCCCCGCCCTCGCCCGTCTTCCCCCTTCATCTATTCACATGGTTAATTTTTAGTGTGATATTCTTCTCATTTGGTATGGTTTTATTTGCTATTCCTATAGATCATGCATGTAAACTCGCAGCCTTCCCCTCTCAGCTGTCAGTGGAGTTCCAGCACAGTGCTGTGCTAGATCTCCTCTATTTGAGGTGACAGGTTCCATAATGAGAACCTGTCACCTCCAAGTGCTATCACACAGGGGCTTGTTAGCTCCTGTGTGATAGCAATAAAGTTGTGAATTTTGTTCCCTCTAATGTCGACCCAATAAATTACCTTTCACTACTGTGTGGCAAGGTGTATGGTTATGGTTCTTGGGTCAAATCATTAGAGATGGAGTCCTTAAATATAATCACTTGTTTCTTCAGCACAGACTTCCTTCCTTGATTGACTACCCTAAATACAATTTGTACATTATGGCTACAGAAACGTTTTAATAGGTGTCTAGTTTTCAAGAGATATCTATCGGTGGTTAGTGGACAATAAAGCTGAAACTAATGTCTTACAGTATGTGACTTAGCTAAACGATCTTCTGGCCTTGGGAGATGAGGATTTGGAAGGCTGTTTAGAGAACCCCACTTAAGTATCGTAATGTGCAATGGAGTGAATTCAAACATTTAGATTTTTTTGATTGGAAATTTTCATTGCTGCCAAGAACCCTCGTTCAATTCTAGCTCAAATAGCCCATCAAGCACAGACAAATGTCGATTTCGATAATACTCACCGAATGTTGTTGGTCTGTGGAACAGATTTTAATTTGTGCTTATGCAATGTTCTTGCATCAGTTTTTTGCATCCATAATTTTTGTACGAATCTAAAAAGTTTTCCAGCATCACCCTTCGAGAAAAATAGACTGGTATTACAGTAAAAAAAAAAATTGTTGATGTCCCATCAACTGTTCGAATTTCGTTTGAAAGACCGTTTGTGGAAAATTTCCGAACGTAGATCGAAGAGTGTATGGGCACCTTAAGACACTCCAGACTGCACTAGCGGTCACATGCTGACTTTATTACATACAATGCAGGGCCAATAGCAATGTACATGAGGGTGGGGAGAGCCCATCCACAACCTGCAGAGTCACAGAGGTGAGTGCCAAACCCTGCCATAGAGAGGAGTAAGGGGATTATTACCTTATTTACCCAGAGATTTAATGGGCATTTAACCCTTGCAGTGAGGGGAAGCCATACTGCAAGGGTATTTTTTGTGTACTTCCCAGAGTTCAGCTTTAAATTCTGCCAGTTAAGGATTGCAGGACATTTTCTCAAACTTGCTTTTAAACATACACACATATTTTAACTCAGGTCAGTTCAACCACATGCTTTACGACACACATGGTTTCATTCACAAAAGTATCACATATGCAGTATTTTCACTACCGAGTGTTATTGCATTATTTCTTTTACAATCAAATATTAATTTTTCAATTCATTAAACGCTTTCACATGTTATTGTTTTGGGGTTTTTTTTTATTAAAAAAAAAACCTGTGCTGAGAGAACATATAGGCTTCCATTTCTGACATCTACTGAGAATGCTAACTGCCCGGCTGCCACGGAGCTCTGACTTTCTCATCTGCATGCTTGTTTCCGGCCAGTGACTCATAAGGCACTGAAGCCTAAGACAGCCAGGCAACTAGTATTTCTCAATGGAGGCAATGGCAGCCCCCATTTTTTTTTAGCAAAGTTTTCTGACTATTGCCAAGCTAGCGATAACTGAGTTCAATGAGGTGCGTATTGAGGCGGTCAGAAGCCATTTCAAATTGTAATAAACATACAAGATAAATGAGATGAAACAACAATCCATGAGAAAATAAAGCTTCAGTTTAATGCCCATTACATACAACACAATAATGATGCTACAGCTAAGAAATATTCCTGTTTGAGAACCCATCACATTAAGTGAAAACTGTTGTGAGATAAAATAACAAATGCATTTAAAATAATGAGTCTGTCGTAGAGATTTGAGACTATATTATGTCAACTAAAAGAGACAGATATGGCTTAAAACTTAATATATTCTTTGTAATGAGCCAGATTAAAAAGCATACAACTTGGCAGGTCCAAGAACAAAAGCAAGTCCGACTACGGGACTGGCGCTGGGAGCTCACAAAAGGGGCAGGTGCCTCTACTATAAACACTTGTGATACTTTGCAATAGACTTTCCACTCAATAACTGTCCTCTCCTCTATGTGGTTGATTCACTAAAGATGAATGTTTATTTGGTAAATAAGGTGAACCTGTGTTCATTTTGAATACATGGGTGAGATCAATTAAAAAAAAAACATTTTTGCTAGCACAATTAGTTGCTTAAAGGGAATACAGCATCACATTTTTTTTTTTTTTACTAAGCACATTGCACAGAGTAAACATTGATTTTTTAAACGGTCTCTAAAAATAATTGAACACCAAGGTGTAACAGAATCTTTGACTGCCAGCATACGCTCAATCACCTTTACTCTTCCAATGATTAGCTTTGTAAAGAATAGTGCACACATGAACTTACCAGACTTACAGCCAGAGTTGTTTGAGATAAATGCTGAGCATGCTATTCTGTTCAGCTCCACTTTACCTCAGCCTCAAGACTGATATGTCCAATACAACCACTGGGAGGACAGAGCACAAACTGTCATAGTAGGAGCACAGAAGTATTTTTAACATGGGCAGAAAAGGGGAGGGGTGAGGCACATGCCAGATAACAGGTGGACGTACCTTTTAGGGCTGAGACTTGGCTTAGGATGCCTGGCACACGACAATGCACAACTATCATGAGATTGCTGGTTATCCTGCTCGCTATTGAAAAATGAAATGAACCTTTTTTTCAGCTCCTTCAAACAAAATCATGCTGATTTGCATGTTTGCTGTCAGTCGTGTGGTGTACTGTGAAATATCAACCATATATCCTCTTACAAAACTCACAATTTGCATGTTTCCTGTGAGGGGGATAGTACTAAAGAACCCACTCCAAAAGAGCAAAACAAGATCGCTATCGCCTATAATGTGGAACAAAGTATCTTTACTGCACACTTGTGTTTTTTTGTTTTATTTTTTTATCATGATGGCATGTGCTAGACCTTGTTATGAGAAAATATAATTAACAGAAAATCAAATTATAACATATTTACAATGAAATAGTATTGCAGAAGAAAATTCTATCAGAGCCATTTCACCGCTGTGCATTAAGTGCATGCATTTTCAAGTGGATTTGTGCACAGGAATAAAAATCAAAATATTTTTATGTATCTTCATTTTATGTTCCTGCTTTATGGAAGGCAGAGGAGAAATATTCAGGGCCCGTTCACATTTGCTGTTAGCGTGTATTGCCTTTATGGATGGCAACGCATCTGCTCTATGTGCGGCGCCATTCATTGTGAGTATAGTTACATAGTAACATAGTATTTGAGGTTGAATAAAGACATTAGTCCATCAAGTCCAACCTATTAGGATCTTGTTCTAGGAGTAACTGTACCCCTGTATATTACGGTCCCTTAAAAAATCATCCAAAAGTTTCTTGAACAATTCCACGTTTATCATCCCAATGCATTGTACAATAGAACACAACTCATATACCGAGCAGGGTTTTGCAAGTTTTTTCATCCATCATAGTGCATTGGCAGCCCTTTTACAATGAATGGGTCACATAGTTACATAGTATTTGAGGTTGAATAAAGACATTAGTCCATCAAGTCCAACCTATTAGGATTTCATTCTAGGAGTACGTGTACCCCTGTATATTACGGTCCCTTAAGAAATCGTCCAAAAGTTTCTTGAACAATTCCACATTATTTGCTGAAATCACCGCCTGTGGCAGTGAGTTCCAGACCCTAACTGATCTTACTGTGAAGAACCCCCTCGTAAAGCATGTTAATGCATGGCATAACATGCTTTAACACACCCCGTTGGGTTGCTTTAGTGAGAATGGGCCCTTGCAGATAAAGACTTTCCATGGAGCAAATTTACCCATACAAATAAATGTGTATTTCAGTGCAAAACTTCAAATGTTCATGAAAATGCATTTCAAATAAAAAATGCCATTTACTACTACTACTTTCACTTACATTTGTGTGCAATAAAGTGACCCTGTAACCACTAAAAAAAAAGCCTGAAAGAAACCTCACCTTGTGGAAGTGGGTTTGCATGCACTTGTCCCATGGGTGGAGGGTTACATCTTCACTCTCATGCAGAAATCCGGTGACACTACTTCCTTATAAGTCTTACATTTTAGAAGGGATCACACACTGAGCTCCGGTGTCTTCTTTTTCTCCTCCTTACCTTTCTCCTTTTATCTCTCTAGCCCCTCTTCACCCTATGACAGCGGTAGGCAATCTCAGCAATCCAGCAGTTGTGGAACTACAAGTCCCATGAGGCATTGCAATACTCTGGCAGTCACAGGTTCCTCCACGAGGCAGAGGCATGGTGTAATTTGTAGTTTCACCACAGCTGCAGTGCCTAGGTTACCTACCCCTGCCCTATGAGATCCCTCTACTCTTTTTTACTCTGTCCCATTTCCTACTTGCTACAGAGCTTCTATAAGGGACCACATTTTCTCCTCCCCTACAGTTCATGCTTTGGTCAACGCTCTGTTTCAAATGCATATCCATCAAACTGTGCAGCAGACTGGATCTTGACAGTTTGGGCCGGGGGAATCCTTCCCCCCAGTTTCCTCCACATCCTATGTTACTGATTTATTTTATGACCCTTGATATTATAACCAACTTTGTGTTCCTATAACAAATGTCTTTATTGTAAGACTGCCAAATGTCTTTGCGGTTTGTCAGCAGTCAAAATCGCCTGTCGCGCAAAAAGGTGCAGAAGCTGTTTTCGGGTGGTTGTTGCGCGGTTTGGGTCCCATAGACTTTTCTATGCATTGAAAACTGTGCAATAACCACGTGGTTTTCAAATACGGTAACGGTCGTGCAAACTAATTCGCGGTGGAACAGCTCACCAGCTCAATCGCCTAGGTGTGAACCTAGCCTGATCCTTTTTTTCTGGCATTTCCATTTACCCCCAACTGAGCTCCTACAGTGTTACTTTGTCACAACTGAACCTTGGTAGAGAGATTACAAGCAGCTATGGTGACACACAGAAGTGGGGGGTGACATAGTTACCTTCTAAGTGGTAAAGAGCATCAGTTACCAGTATACTTTAGGGGGGAGGCAGAAAAAGTTGCATTTTAATATGCAAAGCCATGTATCACATTTAGAATTGCATATCAAAATGATTTCCAGTGGGCTCTTATATTCCACGCCACCACAGTAAAAATTATGTTGACCACATTTTCTGGGACACTACGGAATACACAGCAGGGATGTTGTGCTAGAATTCTACCGGTTGTATCCCTGTGTTTGCTGCATCCTCCCTGCTAACTGCATCCCTCGGTGGCAAAAATGCTTAGATACGAACACAACTCAAAGACAATCTGTCACATGTAAAGCAAGTGACATTTTATAGCAGGCTGTAGACATCTCTGTTAATATTAAATTCATACTGCCATTTCTGTATAGCCAGCAATAGAAATCTGCATTTTTTGGCACTGCAACATCAAACCCAAATCAAGACAATGAAAATATATTATTTTGTCTGACAAATAGCTGCCTGTTGAAAGGCCCCCAATGACATCCAAAGTGTGGTAGTGCCCTTATATCTGTACACAGCATTGTCTTCTACGTGCAGTTTCGAAACCACTGTTTAGCCTGAAGGTGTGGAACCGGTTCTAAATAAAAATCAAGTATTTTGTCATCTACGTGGATAAATACACATTCCTGGCCCTCATCATCAATAGGCATGAGGTTTGAATTGGCCTCTACTATGGGTTTTCAGCCCTGATGAATTTATAGTGATTTTCGACAGACCAAATTGTTTGTAACTATAATGCCCTGAATGGCCTTTCAACTCAGGTCAGTTAGATTAGAAGGGCTATAATGGTGGGCTTTGGTATGTGCCAGCCACCTCATTATGAAATGGTGAGCTCCCACCAGCCAATTAATTGTCAGTGCGTGTTGGAGTAGCTTATGTAAAGATGACACTCTGTGAAGAGAGAGTTAGTTACTATGCGTTCTATTGTGGGCAATATTGCACTACATTACTGTGGAAGGTAGGATGATGGACCAAATATTCTTGGGTAGCCCCTGTATTCAAAGTTCAGAGACCCAACAGTGCTTTTCAGGACTACCTTTGTATGGCAGCAACAACTTTAGGTGCCATTTAGCTGTTGTCCCCCCCCCCATTCTTTCTTACTGCTAGGTTTAGAAAAATGGGTTGGGTTTTTTTTAAGGGAGAGGTATATTTTATTTATTTGTTTGCAGCAAGTTACTATATTCTTGTGTGATAATTTACAAGACGAAGCTCAAAGCTCTGGTCAGGCTGCACAATCTAGATGCAGGGCATATCTGACTTTCCTGTTTAGACTGGACAGGCTATACAGTCACGGCAAACACAGGAGGTATTTGAGTGGCGGACAAAGCCTTTATTTTATTCCTTCTCCCAGTTGTCTACAACTGCTGCTAATGTGCCCTCTTCTTCTGTCTTCTTCTCTTCTGCTATTCCCACCATAGCCCCGCAAACTGGCAATGAGGAGTCAGTAGAATTATTTAATCCCACGACCACTGACTTGCTACAGGAGAATTATCTTGGTCATGTGCAAGCATTCCTCGTTTCATATATTGAAGATTAGGAAGATAGTACCATACACATGGAGGGAAAACAGGAAGGGAGCAGCAAGAGGAAGTGATGTTCCAGTAGCTGAAACTTACTACCAAGTGGGCTCCAACTATGAGGGTGTGGTGGATGGGATGATGAGGCGGCTGACCGCCCACTGGTGCCACCATTTGGAGAGGAGGAAAGTTCTGAGGACAGGACAGCAGAGGCAGATTCCGTCCAGGGGCAGCTTGCAGATGAATGGGGGGAGCAGCTGTCTTAATACACTGCAGAGCTCTGTGGACCAACCCTGAGGAATTTATGTGGACCAGCCCTGTCCTGATACATCCCTCAGGGCTGGTCCACAGAGCTCTGCAGTGTGGGCCTTTTTTAAAGTATTTGCTGCCAACTGGACATGAGCGATTTGTTTCGTTCCGAAATTCGCGTGAATATCGACAAATTCGGACATTCAGATGCATTTGAATGTCCGAACAAAAGAAATAACGAATCCAAACGTATACAACTTTTCCAATAAGGAAATTTGGATGCATCAGACATTCTTTCCGAATGTCTTTCGGAATGAACTTTTCTGGTTAAACGTTATAAAAAATAAAAAAAACTAGCGTGGTCCCATAATTCATCAGACACTTTAGGTGTGGTAGGAATTTTAGGGCGGACCCCAACACCAAAAAAACAAAAAAAATGCATGGGATCCCCCTAAAATACCTTATTTGATTTAACCTTTTAGTGAATGGGTTTAGCCCATTCACTAAAGGGGGGGCGGCATCTGGGTGCCCCCTTATTTAAAGGGGAACCCCGATGCAAATAAGGCCCCTTACCCGCTGTCCCCCACAACCACCGGGTCAGGGTTGTGGGGAAGAGGCCCTTGACCCCATCGGCATGGGGACGCCCTCCCAATGCCGAGGGCACGTGGCCTGGTAAGGCGCAGGAAGGGGG
>NW_017306442.1:812331-812538 GCF_000935625.1 Nanorana parkeri | reverse complement strand
GGGGCGGCATCTGGGTGCCCCCTTATTTAAAGGGGAACCCCGATGCAAATAAGGCCCCTTACCCGCTGTCCCCCACAACCACCGGGTCAGGGTTGTGGGGAAGAGGCCCTTGACCCCATCGGCATGGGGACGCCCTCCCAATGCCGAGGGCACGTGGCCTGGTAAGGCGCAGGAAGGGGGGTTTGCGCTCCATCGCCCCCCCCCCCC
>NW_017306442.1:805827-811982 GCF_000935625.1 Nanorana parkeri | reverse complement strand
CCAACATTCCTACCACACCTGAAGGGTCTGGTATGAATTTTAGGGGGAACCTCACACTTTTTTTTTCATCTTCTGCAAACTAAAAAAAAAAAAATTTAATTTTTTTTCCTAATGTCATTTTGCTGTCCAAAAACAAAATTTCAACCGGACTACCGCTAAAAAACGAAATTTTGTCCAAAAAACTAAATTTTGACCGGACTACCGCTAACGAATTTCGTTCGAATCCGAATTCCGAAACGAATTTAATTTCGGACTCAAATCCGAAAAACAAAATAATGTAAAATCCGAATCAAAATGAAACTAAACTAAACAAATTTTTTGCTGGTGCACATGTCTAGTATTTTTTCTTTCGGAGAGTCGGCGGACACCGTCCATCATGGTTGACGTGGATCTGCATCACTGGACAACGTGTATGTATGAGTAGAGGTACAGTAACAAATACCCCTTACTCATTCACGAGGTGGGGGAAACATCTGGGTGCCCCCATTATGAAAGGGGGCACCCAGATTCCTATAAGCCCCCCTGCCAGCAGGACCCCACATCACCAGGTCAGGGTTGTGGGGAAGAGACCCTGGTTCTCATTGACATAGGGACAAGGTGCTTTGCCAGAGGGTTCCCCCCTGGCAAAGCACTCTCCCCCATGTTGAGGGCATGTGGCCATGTATGGTGAAGGTTGGGGGGGTCTAGTATTTTTTTCCTTGCTTACATGTCTACTGCCAACCAGCAACCAACTTGCTGCTCATTGTGGACAGCCCCTGTCTGTATTGTAACCCTAAATATTACAGCATAAAGCCGGTTCCAAAAGGATCTCAATTTAGGGCATTCCCACCATATGTGATACATCGTGCCCGGGTGAACACATCCCTGAAAACAATGAGGAGAAACCTCTGGGTATATGCTCGCTAATCTGGTAGGAACCATATACCACCTAGATAAAACCTTATAATTAGCTTCTATTAGTGAAATATTAAGTAAACCAGATGACACACGGGAACAACATTGATGCTAGACATCCAGTGGAATAACTGTTTCCAGGTCTTGTTCCCAAGCTAACATATAGGGTAATTTACTTTCAGCGTCTGCCAAGAGGGAATAGAGCAGCGAGACGCCACCCCTCTGGCCCCCAGCTCCAAGACACCAATGTTCGTAGGTTGTTTTAAATGAGACATCACGTTAGGTGTTTTCAAAGAACCTAAAAAGTGTAACAATTGTCTATAGTGAAAGTATTCCAAAGATGGCATGTGCAAAACCTCGCGACAGTAGGTCAAAGTAAGTGGCTTACGACCTTTAAAGAATTGTGCTATGCGGTACAGGCCTTTGTCTTGCCACCAATGGAACTCTCCAGGAGATCTCCCAGGGGGGAAATTAGGATTATGGAAGACGGGAGCCAGAGGAGTCTGAGGCGACACCAACCCACCTCCCCTTCGGAATGAGTCCCATACCATCATAGAACAAGACAAGGTCGGGGCCATAATGACTGGCCTTTGCCTCAGGGACATCCACTTCAAGGCATCAATTGGTGTACCCGAGGCAGAGAGAGATTCCATTAGGATCCAATCTGGTGTGTAACCCTGGTCATACACAGAGGAAAGCTGAGCCACCCGCGCTGCCTTATAGTATTGCAAGAGATTGGGAACACCCAAACCCCCTGTCTGTTTAGAACGGTGCAGTACATTTTTCAAGAGTCTAGGATGTTTTCCATGCCAAACAAATGTAATAATTAAGGATTGGAATTTCAAAAGATCTGGCTTATGTATAGCTATGGGTAGAGCCTGAAAGTAATATAGGATCTTGGGGATCAACGTCATTTTTAATGCATGAATGCGACCCAGCCATGACAAATTACAGGAGTCCCATCGAGACATATCCTCCCGGAGTTGGTGAAACGGGTATATAAGTTTTCTTATATAGTTGTAAAAAGACAGGTATAAGTTTAATCCCTAGATATTGCAAAGCCTCCGTGGACCAGGTAAAATCAAAATGTTCCGACAGCCGAGACCACAATTCCTGGGGCATATTGATATTAAGAGCCAATGATTTGTATGCATTGACCCGCAATCTAGATACCCCAGCAAATTGAGTCAACAATGACAGGACATTAGGAAGTGTGGTCAAGGGTGAAGTGACAAACAGGAGCAAGTTGTCCGCAAATAAAGCACACTTATGCTCCTGCCTACCACAGCCCACTCCCTTAATATTAACATTAGCACGGATCGCAATCGCTAGGGGTTCTATCGCTAATGCAAAAAGCAGTGGGGAAAGTGGACAACCTTGACGTGTGCCTTTAGAGATAGCTATGGAGTCAGAGATGTGGCCCTGTAGCCTCATTTGTGCTGACGGAGTGGTGTATAAGGCCCGCAACGTGCTCAGAAAGAGGGGGCCAAAACCCCATCTCTTAAGCAGCTGGAAAAGGTATTGCCAAGACACTGAATCAAAGGCTTTTTGTAAGTCTATGGACAACAGAAGCCCAGATTGTGATTGCCCTCCATCCCACCCTGACTGCAACAAAGTGATAATATCAATAGCCCTTCTGATTTGATCGGGGCATTGCCTACCCCTAATGAAGCCCACTTGATCCTTATGAATATAGGAGGGTAGGAAGGAGCTCAATCGATTAGCAAGAATTTTAGTTAGGAGTTTTAAATCATTGTTTATCAAGGAGATTGGTCTATAGTTGGAGATTTCCCCCAGGTCCTTGTTAGGTTTAGGGAGAACTGTAAGATAGGCCCTATTTAAATCTGTGTGTAAGGGACTCCCCCGTCTCACTTCATTAAATAATCTCTCCAAGTGAGGCACCAAGACATCCAAAAACTTCTTATAATATAAGGCAGGCAGTCCATCCGGACCTGGAGCAGATGACAATTTTGCCTGCTTGATAGCTTGTTGAATTTCCAGTGCCGAGATGGGTGCTTATATAATCATGGAATGGTCAAGTGACAAGGATGGAAGGTGAACCTCACTGAGAAATGATCTCAATGAGTCGGATGAAACTGGAGTATTATCCTGATAGAGTTTAGTGAAAAACAGGTGAAACTCCTGAAGAACAGTTGCTGGATGTAATGAGTATGCGCCAGAGGTACATCGAATTTTAGGGAACGGATAAACTCTAGGTTTAGTGGATAGTTTAGTGGCTAAGAGGGTACCAATTTTGTCTTTATGGACATAATATTTGTTATCTGATCATCGAAGACTTTTTTCCGCTTTAGTAGTTAGTAACAAGTTCAATTCTAATCTAGTTTTATCCAGGGATTTCAAGAGATCTAATGACGGAGTCTACTTATGAGCCCGAGACAAACGTTGAAGTTCCGTGTCCAGTTCAATTATGCGTCTGGTTGCCCTCTTCTTTATTCTGGTAGCCAATTCAATATACTCCAGTATGAGTCCTATGCAAACTACTGTCCAGGGCAAGATTAGAATCTCTTGCACAGATCACTGCGCCTTCAAAATGAGGTAGTAAGGTTTTTAGCATAAAAGTGAAAAATGGAACCTGGGCCGAGTTGGGGGCATAATAGGACAAGTGTGTAACTAAGGTGTCGTTTAAATTTCCTTTCAATAATAAATATCGTCCCTCGGGGTCTCCTATCTCCAGCAACGAGCGAAATTAGACATTTTTTGCAAGGCAAATGGCAACCCCTCTAGTCTTGTCGGAGGCATTGCTCAGATAAAACTGAGGATAGTATTTGTTAAGGAAGGCAGGTTGATAAGATATCGGGAAATGAGTTTCCTGAAGGAAAAGAAGGTCCACTCGCTGAGAGTGGTAATATTGAAATGCCATTTTTCTCTTTGCTGGAGAGTTTAGACCCCGAGCATTGTGGGAAGCAAATATCAATGGTCTATGTGTAGTCATCATATACAGGTATAACTCACCACTCCCCAAGATGAGCAGGTTTCCAGATGTTGGACCATAGGGGAATGTAGGGTGGACCACCCCTGCGGACTCAAAGAATAAACTAAGGAAGAAGAAAGAAAAACATGAGGGTTTTATCATACAGTATGGAGGAGTTCTGATAATTGGATCTCTTTATGGTATTTCTGGTTCTGTTAGCCATATAGTGCCAGAGTTTGGACTCTGTGTATAGCAGAACAATAGCTGGAACCAGAACCATCCCTTTCGGATCCATATTTCATAACTAGAAACAGTTATGAGGGTTAAAAGATTGTCAATAGAAAAATTATACCTGAAGACAAAAGGTGTTAATATTCAGTCTCCAGCCCCTTCCATCTGATTGGTTGATCTTATGGGGTGGAAATTGGTTTTGATCTTCATAGTATAATAATGGAGATCTGAATCCAAAAATGGGTCACATTCAAGGGGTCCATGCACATGGGAGTGTGTCTACATTTTTCCATTCAACCCTGGAAGCAGGATTTTTCATAAATTCTGTAAGTTTCATACCGTTTTATTTTCATACTGTTTGCTTGTATGTATGTGTGTTTCATTCTGTAACATCTGCTTTTTGTAACTACCTTTTTCTATGGACTGCCCGTCTAGGGTTATAAAAGATAAAATTAATATGTAAGTTTGATTGCTCTAAAAGAACGCATGAATCTGAAGAGACTGTTGTGTGTCTATTGTATGTGTATAGTTGATTGATTGTTTCATTGATGCCTAGAAGCTTAGCTGTAAGCCATTGCCAGGCAGGAATTTGTCTGTCTGAAGTGGGTGTGTGTGGGCAGTGGAAGAAGTGTGTACGGCAAGGTTCTAGCTGAGAGGATAGCTTGGGGAATCTTAGTGGGCGTGAGGAAACTACTTAGGCTGTCACACAGGGTGAGTCTCCCTCCAGTGGTGGCCAGCGGTAGTGCAGGAGACTGTGAGTGGAGGTACCAGCTTGAGAGGTAATTGCGCCTGGTTTAGCTAACCTGTACCTGCTAGTGACAGCAGTGTGTGTGGTCAGCAAAGCCTGTGTGCCAGTCTGCTTGAGCGCAGAGTGTACGGACTAGGAGAGTCCAGGGAAAGGTTCCCCACAAGCCTGCCAGTTGTGGGTGGTGGCAGCTTAGATTAGTTTATTTGTGTGTGCGTGTTGTTGTACGGGTTCTAGCGACGGGGGGTTCTAGCGACGGGGGGTTCTAGCGACGGGGGGTTCTAGCGACGGGGGGTTCTAGCGACGGTAGGACCGGCAAAGGACGGCTATAGCCCGCACGTCGTCAGGCCCTTCAGGCATCCCTGTCCCCCCTCAATGCCACTCCCCGGCCCGCCGTCTGTGACATACCTACAGAGACTTTTTTCAATGAATTAGATTAGAGTGCTGCTGTATGTAAACAAAGCTCATGAGCATATAATGTGAAGCCAAAATACAGCGTCGCTGATGCTGTCTGTGAAAATCAGACTGTTTCATAGCCCCACTTACATCTTTTTATCATCTCGCCTGAGCGACATGAAAATCATGCGATTTTGAGCGATATTGCGCAACGAGCGATATTGAGCGACGTGTCGCGCGCCATCGCGCAACTTTTTCCTATTGGGCTGTATGCAATCAGGAGCAATATCGCTCGAAATCGCTCGAAAAAAGGGTCATGTAGGAGCGACAAGCTACCAGCGACGAGCTACAAGCGATATTGAGCGATATTGAGTGATATTGAGCGACGAGATGTGAACAGCTCCATTGAAATGGATTGGAGAAGCTACATAGAGCGATATCGCGTGGAAATATGAGCGATATCGCTGCAAAAATCGCTCGATAAATCGCTCAGTGTGAATGGGGCCTTAAGGTGTTAATATTCAGTCTCCAGCCCCTTCCATCTGATTGGTTGATCTTATGGGGTGGAAATTGGTTTTGATCTTCATAGTATAATAATGGAGATCTGAATCCAAAAATGGGTCACATTCAAGGGGTCCATGCACATGGGAGTGTGTCTACATTTTTCCATTCAACCCTGGAAGCAGGATTTTTCATAAATTCTGTAAGTTTCATACCGTTTTATTTTCATACTGTTTGCTTGTATGTATGTGTGTTTCATTCTGTAACATCTGCTTTTTGTAACTACCTTTTTCTATGGACTGCCCGTCTAGGGTTATAAAAGATAAAATTAATATGTAAGTTTGATTGCTCTAAAAGAACGCATGAATCTGAAGAGACTGTTGTGTGTCTATTGTATGTGTATAGTTGATTGATTGTTTTATTGATGCATAGAAGCTTAGCTGTAAGCCATTCCCA
>NW_017306442.1:785303-805329 GCF_000935625.1 Nanorana parkeri | reverse complement strand
GGGTTCTAGCGACGGGGGGTTCTAGCGACGGGGGGTTCTAGCGACGGGGGGTTCTAGCGACGATCTGCCAGTGTGCTGGAAGATCTCCAAGGACCAGCAAAGGACGGCTATAGCCCGCACGTCGTCAGGCCCTTCAGGCATCCCTGTACCCCCTCAATGCCACTCCCCGGCCCGCCGTCTGTGACATACCTACAGAGACTTTTTTCAATGAATTAGATTAGAGTGCTGCTGTATGTAAACAAAGCTCATGAGCATATAATGTGAAGCCAAAATACAGCGTCGCTGATGCTGTCTGTGAAAATCAGACTGTTTCATAGCCCCACTTACATCTTTTTATCATCTCGCCTGAGCGACATGAAAATCATGCGATTTTGAGCGATATTGCGCAACGAGCGATATTGAGCGACGTGTCGCGCGCCATCGCGCAACTTTTTCCTATTGGGCTGTATGCAATCAGGAGCAATATCGCTCGAAATCGCTCGAAAAAAGGGTCATGTAGGAGCGACAAGCTACCAGCGACGAGCTACAAGCGATATTGAGCGATATTGAGTGATATTGAGCGACGAGATGTGAACAGCTCCATTGAAATGGATTGGAGAAGCTACATAGAGCGATATCGCGTGGAAATATGAGCGATATCGCTGCAAAAATCGCTCGATAAATCGCTCAGTGTGAATGGGGCCTTAGAAGTCGCAATAAAAGCGCCCTATGCCTGTTGTAGGTTCATTTACTTTTTATATGGTTTGTTAAATGTCCCACATAGCAGTGGCCAGCTCTCCATGCCTTCTTAAGAATAGTGTGCCTGTTAGCCTTGAAAATGGCAAGAATTTAATATTAAGATTTGTCCTCCCCATAGACTTCAATATAGGGTTTGGTGCTAAGTTAAAGTAACACTAAACTCGAGTTCAATCTTAAAAACAGTGATGTGCGGTACCTTCGTGTCTGGGTGAGGCATCGTGTCTGGGTGAGGCACCCCAGCCCCACCCCCACCCGCTGATAACTGTTAGTGGATATTAAAGCAGGTAAACTCGGGTAAACATTTTATTAACCCTTGCAGTGAGGTTACCCCCACTGCAAGGGTTAAACGGTTGTGCAAAGCAGGACTAAATGTAGAGAGGGTAACTTACCGCCCGGCGCCCTCAACTTCCCCACAAGGACACCGTTGCTGCCCCTCTTCCCAGCGTGCTAGGAAGACGAAAGTCGTGCGACCGTACAGTAGATGCGGTCGTACCCTGCCCATACACCTGCCGATTATCGTACGATCGCGGGATCACCCACAACTATTGCACGATAATCGGCAGGTGTATGGGCACCTTTAGGGTGGCTCTACTCTATGGAGGAGTAATGTAGCCATCCTTGGACAGCAGCATTGTCACCCTGTGGGCAGGGTGGTGCTAGACAGATTAGCAGTATTACACAGACTTGAATAAGAAATAAAGTCAAACTCCAGCTATCATTTTTAGGAATTACAACTACATTTTTTTTTCCCTTTTGGGATAAAGGTTTTACATAAAACTAATAAAAGCTGAGCATGAAAACACCAATGTCATTCTTTTCTTTGTCTCAACACTCTAGCAGACACTTTAGCTGGACAGCTTGGACTGTTAAAGGAAGTTGGAAAATAAAGCAAAAAAAAGCCTAAAAAAACAAATGCAGCCAACACTTTTAAGGATTTGTAAGCTGCAATATATGAAATGTTCAAGAACACAAATTTAATATAATGTAGCTTACCAGTTCTTAGATGTGGTAGCTCCATTCATTTTATTTTTTTGTTAGACTAAGTACATTTTCAGCAAGTAGAAAAAATACCTGTTGATCTTGTTAGAAATGAAGTGTACTTGGAACTTTCTGTGAATTGATCTGAAATCATAAACAACCTTATCTTCCTTCCAAGCTATCTCCTGTAAACTAATTACCTTCTACCTTAAAGAAAATGTGCTGCAGCCATTTTTGTTACATAGGGGTCTATTCACAAAGCTGCCGAGGGCAGCCGAGTGAATGACCGATCAGAAGTGAAGTGAGCCGAACACTGTTCGGCTATTCACTTCAGGCTGGTACGGCTGAAATCAGCCGTACATCGGCTTGCTTCGTGTGGCTTCGGATCAGCCGAACATGCTCAGCATGTTCGGTATTTTTCGCACTCAGTTTTAACTGCCCGGATTTCTAGTTTGCATTTTTTGTTACATTCTTTGTAGTTAAGGAACGCCAATGCCGTCCCCTCCGTCTTATATTTTATAAATGTCGCTCTCTTGTCCTTGACGTGTTGTTTTACAGTTTTATTAAACCATATTGGTTTAGTCTTTGATCTTTTGTTTTTGCTCCCTAATGGTATACACTTTGAAGTAGCAGTATGTAGTGTGTTTTTAAAACAATCCCACATCTGGTCTGTGTTTAGGTTTTTAAATAAGTTTTCCCATTTTTGGGGTTTATATACGCTTTAATAGATAATGATTGTAAGTCTCAATGGTTCAATGGTCTGTTTACTTTAGATTCATGTAAAATTGGTAATCAAAGATTCTAAATATAAACTTACACAATAAACAAGAATCCGGGTGTAGCTCTCAGTAATATACAGTATATTTGATGATAAAAATATATAATAACTTTTATTACTACAATACCAAAATAATATATACCCATACAATATATAAATATACATATAGATATAGATCTATAGATATATATCTATAGATCTATATCTATAGATCTATAGATATATATCTATAGATCTTTAGATCTATAGATATATATCTATATATATTGTTTCAGGGTTGGGGGAGTGCAAACAAGGAGTTCTTTGGCTGGTACAGTCTTCCAAGTGTTACTGAATTCTATTTTAATTGTAATTTCTGTATATTTGTATATGCTACAGGCTCTTTTTTTTGCATTTTTGGATACATGTTATAATCCACATTTTAGGCCTGACAATTACTTAAAACCCCCAAGAATTATGTATTTTCTGAAAGTACAGACCCTGTAGAATAAAATGGTGGCAGTTGCAAATTTGTACGTCACATGATATTAGCGCAACTCCTTAACAAACACACAATTTCATTAAAAATTAAACTTAAAGTGACATTAAACCCTCAGATTTTGTAACATAAAACAATACTGTAATGTGCGCCTTACTGTAATCCATGGTAGTTTCCCTTCTCTTTGCTGCTCTTCCTTTTAAATCCGTATCTGTTTTCATGCTGGGCAGAACTTCTGTTTTGCAGCAGACTGCCTTGTCTCTGAAAGGGATACATGGTGTCTGTGTGTACGTTTGTAACCTGAGCCAGCACTACAGGAAGAGGCACTCAGCTGCAAAGGGAAGTTCTCCCCCAGCATGAGAAGACATGAGGATTTAAAAGGAAGAGCAGCAAAGAGAAGGGAAACTACCATGGATTATAGTAAGGCACACATTACAGTATTGTGTTATGTTAAAAAATCTGAGGGTTTAATGTCACTTTAAGTTAACTTTAGTGCACAAAAACACAATATAATATACAATTTTTTGATAAAAGATGAGGTTGTGCCAAGTAAATCGATACCCAAAATGCCAAGTTTAAAAAATTGTGTGTGCCTGTGAAATGGCGACAAAATACAGTACCCCAAGTAGTCCATAGATGATGTTTTAAAAGCCTGTCCATGTCATCAGCTAAGCCCAGTTGTTATTCATTGGCCGGGAACTGCTAGAAGACTCTAGCAGGTGCAGGCCAATAGGAAACAGTTGGGCGGAGCTAGCTGTCACTGCTAGCTCCGCCCAATTGTTTTTCTTATGACTGTGTTTTAAAAAAAAAAAATCTTTACTGTAAACTATTTTAATTATTTTTACATTTTCCTACATGTAAAAACAATTGTTCAACTTTTTTTTAATTTTTTTTAATTTCACTAATTTTCTATTTTGCTCGGTACCACAGAGGTGCAGAGAAGAATAGCTGAGCAGAATGCTCAGCGGCATTCGGCTATTCAATCACTGCCCATATGAGAATAGGGGCGAACGGCAGCGAGTGAGCTGCCGGAGCTTCGGCTCAGCTGATCCAGATGTTGGATCGGCTGAGTCGAAGTCCCTCTGCATTTCAGCTCAGCCGAACATACCTTAGCCAACATCAAAGTATAAAAGAACAGTAATGCCTGTAACTCGTGGGAATTTAGTCAATTTCATGTCTGCACTTTCGAAAACAGCGATTCAAACCAGAACACTGACCATGAACAATATGTAAAGGGTGCACAGGCTGAATACCTTTTTTTAAACAACTAGATTGTTCCTGTTTTAGTTCCGTATAAACATTTCCATCTAAAGAAGAGCATGAGTAAGCATGTAAAGAACCTAAGGTTGGTCTTCTCTGACTAGAACCGCCTAAGAAAAGACAATATTACCTTTAGTACAGATAAATGTAATTCTCACACATTAAAGGAATGTCTTAGCGTGACATGCAGTCCCCCTAATTAAAGTTCAGTGGTGAGATGATGTGTTTTAGGTCTCGCCTGTCCTGTCCAGTTCTCACTGCCCTGCAGCAGAGCAACAAAAACTAACATTAAAACAACGGATTTACTTTACATTCGGCTTCAGCTTTGGAACTTCATGCATCATATAAAAATTTTACTATCAGTCAGACAGTACTGACCTGTACTCAGAGTATAGGGGGCTGCCATTGCTGAGCTCTTTCTGAGTATTCTAGTTCTCTGGATGTTCCTTGGTTTTAACAGTGTTAAGCTGCCCATACACCTTACAACCATCGCACGACTTTCGTTGTAAGGTGATTCAAATTTTGTACGACCTGCCCATCTTGGACAGGCAGATCGTACTTGCAATCATCACAAGCCCTCCCCGCTGAGGGGAGGGCTTGCTGATGATCGCAATGCTGAGCGGGCAGTGTGTGCTTGCGATCGCGCTACCAACCCGCCGAAAATGGTACGATTGTCGGCGGGTTTTCTAGCTTGCTCGTAAGACGAAAGTCGTGCAACCGTACAGTAAATGCGGTTGCACGCTGCCCATACAGCTGCCGATTATCGTACGTTCGTGGGATCACCCGCGATTATCGTATGATAATCGTCAGGTGTATGGGCACCTTAAGAAACACTGATTCTGAACAGGCGTACAAATTAGAAATAGTGAAATTAGAACGCCTGATCTTCCATGACTGTTGCAGGTCAGTGCCTCCAAAAAGTGCTGAATAGACATGTGCAATTCGTTTTGTTCTGAATTGAAATTTGATGTATTTAGGAATATTTGGACATTCAGATGCAACCAAATTTCTGAAAGAAAAAAGAATGAATCCGAACGTATCCGGATGCATCCAAAAATTTTTCTGAATGTCATTCTGAATTAATTTATCTTCTTGTACCTTAAAATAAAAAACAGTGTGGAGTCCCCTCCCTAAATCACACCAGACCCTTTAAGCCCTGTAGGAATTTAAGGGGGGACCCCAAGGCCAAAAAAAAAAAGTGTGGAGTCCTTCCTAAAATTCCTTACCATACCCTTGATGGGAGCAGCAGCCTGGCAGAGCAGGACGACCCTACGTGTTTGGTTTTTTTTTGCCATTGGAGTCCCCTTAAAATTCCTACCAGACCTAAAGGATCTGGTATGAATTGGGAAGAGACACTTTTTTTAATGTCACTTTGCTGCAATGAAAATTAATTTGTAAATATAATTGAGCTCATGCAAAATTAACCAACATTTCGGATTTGTCCGAATCCCAAAATAAATTGACTTTCGAACCCAAACCCCAAAAAACGAAATAATGAAAAATACGGAACTACATGAACCGAAGCAAATATTTTGCCAGCTTTCATGTCTAGTGCTGAAGCCATTAAATCAGTATGACAAAAAAAAAAAAAAACCATAGTGCAAACATCGGGGCATTTTGACAAGTACAATACTTGTCAAAATGCCCTGTTTTTACAGGGGGTGGGGTCGGGATCCCCCCGATCCCCGGGGGGGGGGGGCAAAATTGCACCTTGCGCACCTTGACTACAATCCTAGCACCGGCCCTGGGTGCAGGACAAGCACTCTCATATGAACTGGTTTTCTTGACCCCATAAAACAAAAGGGTCACCTCCCACAGTCTCTAATATTGATCCAAAGTGTATATATTTGGAAATCAGGTTCTGCCTTACTTTGAGAGAACAACCCACATCGATCTTCTGTTGCATTGAATTGGACTCTGTCAGAACAAAAAAAACCCAGGACTGTTAAGTATTCCTAATTGTATTCCCTTTTTATTTTCACTGCTGTTATATATTTATCTCTTCCTTTTTTTGTGTAACATCTTTTTCTGTAGCATTTATTTTATTAAAGGACGATCTTGTACATTGTTAAAGTGACATTAAACCCTCACAGTCTTCCAAGTGTTACTGAATTCTATTTTAATTTTAATTTCTGTATATTTGTATATGCTACAGGCTCTTTTTTTTGCATTTTTGGATACATGTTATAATCCACATTTTAGGCCTGACAATTACTTAAAACCCCCAAGAATTATGTATTTTCTGAAAGTACAGACCCTGTAGAATAAAATGGTGGCAGTTGCAAATTTGTACGTCACATGATATTAGCGCAACTCCTTAACAAACACACAATTTCATTAAAAATTAAACTTAAAGTGACATTAAACCCTCAGATTTTTTAACATGAACCAATACTGTAATGTGTGCCTTACTGTAATCCATGGTAGTTTCCCTTCTCTTTGCTGCTCTTTCTTTTAAATCTTCATGTCTTCTCATGCTTGGGGAGAACTTCCCTTTGCAGCTGGTTGCCTCTTCCTGTAGTGCTGGCTCAGGTTTTGAAACCTACACACAGACACCATGTATCCCTTTCAGAGACAAGGCAGTCTGCTGCAAAACAGAAGTTCTGCCCAGCATGAGAACAGATACAGATTTAAAAGGAAGAGCAGCAAAGAGAAGGGAAACAACCATGGAGTACAGTAAGGCACACATTACAGTATTGTTTTATGTTAAAAAATCTGAGGGTTTAATGTCACTTTAAGCTTATCTCCACGCTCTAAATAAGAACTTAAGGTATCCTTGTTTCCGTAAAGAGCGCTACTGTATGATGAGACCTGTCATATTCCTGTCTGAAAGGATACCATAGGCTTTGCTTAAATTTTTGTCACAGCATTTGCTGAGAATGGTGCATGGTGCGTGGTAGCAGCTATTGTTCTGTGTGTAAAGGGTTACCTGCAGAGTTGAACTACCCTAGTGACAGTCACTTTCAGTCTGCTGGCCTGAGATTGTTTTCCTGCAAGCTGGGAAATCTTTGTGCAGTGTGAAGCTGGGAGTGGTATCGCCATGTCCTTGTAACGGCTCGCTTGGTTTGGAACTGCGTATAGTCACGTGTTGTTAACGTACAATGGGTTTAGACCAGCACCTCCGTCACAACTACTGCTCTCCATTTAGCACAAATGATGTAAAAGCACAAAAGAAGGCACTTAATAAAATATGGAAAAGTACCTGATCTAGGTGCATGCCTATGTATTAAAGAAATGAGATTGTTAGTAACTGTTAGCCATTAAAAGTGTGATTTATAAAGTTTGGATACCACCAACTTTATGTTGAGTGTCTTATCAAGTGTATAGGAAAAAATCAGGTTGCCACCAATAAATCCACATTCAAAGGATTATTAAACCCTCAGTGGTTTTTGTATATATCTACTGCTAGTGTGCAGTAGATATATGCAAAAACATTTTTTTAAATGTTTAAAAAAGGGTTTAAACTTACCTATGTCCTTGCTGCGCACTCCTGTCTGAATATCTAAAGATTCTCGGGCGGCCGCAAAGGATCTTGGGGCAGGCGCATGTGCAGTTCAGATGTTCGGCCGGGAGACGAGGAGAGACACAAGGTAAGTCTAGGGAGCAGCATGCATCCCCACTGACGCCGTGGGGCAGGAAGTGCCAGTTAAGACAGAGGAGTCAGAGCTGGATCAGAGACCCGTAGCAGTGCTGGAGGGACATCTGAAATCTACAGGAAAGAAGAAGATGATCGGCTCAAGAGGCATGATTTAAGGCAAGTCCTTACACTAACATATGGGGGGTATGTTATCCTTTAATGTCACTTTAATTTCACAACTTTAAAAGCCACATCATCCTGTAACAATTGCTACACATTTTGGATCATCTTGTTGTTTTCTGTTTTAACTTTAACATGTTAACATAATTTCAATCTGTAGCTTTCTTTAAAAGAATACCTATTATCCAGCCATGAAGGTCCTTGTTCACGCACAGTTTGGGGGGACAACTGTCTCCCAAAAGTGTTCCTGCATTGTCCCCCTGCCACACTCTCTCCTGCTGGAGACTACAAGTAGCTGTGCACACACACTGCAAAGGCATGGTCCACCATTCTCAATATCAGTAAACCAGTCCAGGGCAATGATGGGCAGTCCACACTTGCGTGAGTTCATTAGACAGGAAGTGGCTAAAAGAGGCAAAAGAGGATGGAAAAAAGGTAAAAACAGTGTTATATGAACAAATATATTATTATTATTAGTTATTTTAGCTACGTTGTTCCTGTTAAATGTTAAATACAGAGATGGAAGCAGATTTGTCCCGACTGTCTCCAGATGTCAAGTACAGAAACTTTACAACAGAATATCAAAAGTTTGCTAGAAGCTCAAGTTCTTTGCACCACCACAAAGATCTGTAAATACAAGGTAACGACCACTTCCTTTACAGAAAACAAAGTTTGATGCCAATTACCCAACTAACATGAACTAGTACAACATAAGCTGGGACAATATGAAGTGGAAGGTTTAAAGACATTCTGATCTTCCATGATTCTCCTCAAAGATCCTCTTAGGGGGGTGCAGTCTTGCCATAGTACATTATAGAATACTTACCCTCTAGTAGGCCCTCCTCCAGTGATGCTCCCTCTACCCCAATCTGTACTCAGCTGCTGACAACAAAGTCTCCCTTTCACATCATAATTGTAATTTTCACCTCAGAGTCCCCCTTTACATCAGTCTCCATCCATGTAATGCGCCCTGCCTCCGGGATGATGGTGCAGAGCTCGCCGGTGGCCGATATAGCCACCGAGCATTCTTTTCTTTGTGTGCTTTCAGATTCGGAGGTTCGTTGCTTCCGAATCCGAAATAGCATAAAAGTGTGTTTCGTTTGACGAAACGAAGGAAAATGTTTTTTGTGTTTGTTCATTTCATCTGAAACTAATTTTTATCATTTTCACATGTCTAATACACACACACACAAACCATCACAAAAAAAAAAGAAACCATCACAAACACATATACTGACATTATAAACACACGCAGATATCAACATTGGTACCGTACATACACTATATTGCCAAACGTATTGGGACACCCCTCCAAATCATTCCAAATGATTGGATTCAGGTGTTCCAATCACCTCCATGGCCACAGGTGTATAAAATCAAGCACCTAGGCATGCAGACGCTTCTACAAACATTTGTGGAAAAATGGGTCGCTCTCAGGAGCTCAGTGAGTTCAAGCGTGGTACCGTGATAGGTTGCCACCTGTGCAATAAGTCCATCCGTGAATTTCCTTGCTACTAAATATTCACGGTCACCTGTTAGTGACATTATAACTAGGGATATCCCGATACCGATGCTAGCATCGGAATCGGGCCCCGATACAGTGCATTTTGACAAGTATTTGTACTTGTCAAAATGCCTCGATGCCTAGCGCCGAAGCTTGCGTTATGTTTTTTTTCTTACTTACCTCGCCGAGCGTGGCGTCACTGCTGCTCCGGTGGGTGGAGCTCCAGATGGGGTCCTAATTTAGGTGGCCGGAGACTGCCAGATGACCCCGCTTGGAGCGCCGCCCACCGGGGCAGCAGTGACGTGACGCTCAGCGAGGTAAGTAAGAAAAAAAAACAACCCGGCAGCGGCGAGTCATCGCTGGTCCGGCGAGAGGAGCTACAGGTGGGATTCTAATTTAGTTGGCCGGCACCTCTGAGCCAGCTAAATTAGGACCCCACCTGGAGCTCCTCCCACTGGACCAGCGCTGACTCGTCGCTGCTCTCTCCCGCACAGTGAGTGAGGGCAAGGAGGGGGGAGGGGGGGGAACACTATTAGCTGCAAAGTTTAATTGTAAATGTATTCTATGCACTGTATGAGCAGTATATACTCTATATGTACTACATATAGAGTACATATAGAGTACACACTGCTAATACAGTGCATTTACAATTATACTCTGCTAACATGAATGGATTAAATTATCCATATGTAGCCCTGTACTAGGGGTCATTTAACCCATTCATGTTAGCAGAGTATAATTGTAAATGTATTGTTGCTGTGCACTCTATATGTACAAGTACTATATACGACATATAGCATGCCCTGCAACAGTACATTTACAATTCTGCACTGCTAATATGAATGGGTTAAATGATCCATAGTACATGATATGTAGCCTTGTCCTTAACCCATTCATGTTAGCAGTGCAGAATTGTATATCTATATGTACTGTACATATACAGCACAAATGTCCCATACATTGCAGCATTAGATTTACAATGATACCCTGCTAACATGAATGGGTTAAATGATCCTTAGTACAACTACATGTTATGTACTATTATGTACTGTGGATCATGATTTAACCTATTCATGTTAGCAGGGCAGAATTGTAATTCTATTACTGCAGTGTACGGGACATATGTACTGCGGATCATGATTTAACCCATTCATGTTAGCAGGGCAGAATTGTGAGCGTCTCCCACACGCTGAGCACTGAGACGCGATGCAACGATCCTGCCCAGCGACGACTACGAGAGGCACCGCGTGAGGCAACAGGGATCGAAGTGAAACTGTGAGTGAGGGAAGCTGGGTCGGGGCTGGCTGTAAATCTATTGCTATAGTGTACTGGACGTGTGTAATGTATATGTAGTACATATATACAGCACACACCTCCACTACACTCCAGCAATAGAGTTACAATTCTCCGCTGCTAACATGAATAGGTTAAACCATGATCCATTCCCTTTAAGAAAAAGTATCAGTAATTGGTATCTTGAACTTGGGCCTGAAAAAGTGGCATCGGGACATCCCTAATTATAACAAGGTGGAAGCAACTGGGCACAGCAGCAGCTCAGTCACGAATTGGTAGGTCACGCAATATGACAGAGCGGGGTCAGCGCATGCTGAAGTGCACAGTGCGCAGAAGTCACCAACTGTCTGCAGAGTCAATAGCTACAGAGCTCCAAACTTCGTGTGGCCTTCAGATTGGCACAACAACAGTGCTTAGAGAGCTTCATTGGAATGGGTTTCAATGGCCGAGCAGCTGTATCCAAGCCTTACATCACTAAGTGCAATGCAAAGCGTCGGCTGCAGTGGCGTGAAACACACCACCACTGGACTCTAGAGAAGTGGAGACGTGTTCTCTGGAGTGACGAATCACACTTCTCTGTCTGGCAATCCGATGGACGTGTCTGTGTTTGGCGGTTGCCAGGAGAACGGTACTTGTTTGACTGCATTGTGCCAAGTGTAAAGTTTGGTGGAGGGGGGATTATGTTGTGGGGTTGTTTTTCAGGGGTTGGGGTTGGGCTTGGCCCCTTAGTTCCAGTGAAGGGAACTCTTAAGGCATTAGCATACCAAGACATTTTGGACAATTTCATGCTCCCAACTTTGTGGGAACAGTTTGGGGATGGCTTTTTCCTGTTCCAACATGACTGCGCACTAGTGCACAAAGCAAGGTCCATAAAGACATGGATGAGTGAGTTTGGGGTGGAGGAGCTTGACTGGCCTGCACAGAGTCCCACCCTCAACCCGATAGAACACTTTTGGGGTGAATTAGAGCAGAGACTGCAAGCCAGGCCTTCTTGTCCAACATCACTACCTGACCTCACAAATGTGCTTCTGGAAGAATGGTCAAACATTCCCATAGACACACTCTAAACCTTGTGGACAGACTTCCCAGAGGAGTTGAAGCTGTTATAGAGGCAAAGGGCGGGCCAACTCAATATTGAAAGCTATGGACTAAGACTGGGATGCCAATAATGTTCATGTGCATGTAAAGGCCGGCGTCCCAATACTTTTGGCAATGGCAGTGTAGTTATATTTTATTTTGAAGTATTAATTTGGCCCCCATGGGAGAACAAAATTTGTTCACTGGCCCCAAGTGAATTGAGTTTGAGACCCCTGCTCTAGCAATGTAATAAATATACTGGTACCCGGGAAACAGATCAGATACAAATGTATGCTAAATCAGATAAACTGCACAAAATAGTTCCAACTCCACATAGACAGGTACAACTAGATGGAGATTAAACTGAAACTGTACAAAAAAACATGAGGCAGGCATGGTAAAGCACATACTCAGCAAAACTGCCCTAGAACAGAGCATATCAACTTTAAAAGGCACACATGTGCACGTCAGACCTTTGAGCCCCATTTAAACAATCACACGATGATGTGGTTTTCTTTTATTTAAGTCCATTCACATTCATAAGGTCCCATTCATTAGAGTAGATTCTGAATCAGAATCTTATGAATAGACTTGTTTATGAATGAGCTGGGATAAAAACAAAGTCCATTCAATAGATACTGAACGAAAAGGTGAAGTAGTAACTAACACCAAGAGCCTCACTTCACACAAATTTACTACAAGAAAGACGGTGCTTACATAACACAGACCATTCATGAACGCAAAAAAATTAATAATTTAAAAATAAAAACTGGCATGTTTTCTTTTTTACATATTTCTAGCGCATTTTGTAGTTATTTAAGGATATGTAGGACAACAAGGAAAAAAAATGGCCGGAGATTAGTGACACAGGAGCGCTGTACTCCAACAGCTGTCACAACAGAGCTGTACAGAAGATAGAGCACAATGCTGTGTTGTATCTTCTGTATTGGATGGCAGGCTCAAAAAGATAGCCTGTCACCTCCTAATGAAATCACATAGGGCTTGTTAGCTAAGTGAAAAAAAGTGATAACAAATAAAATTAAAATTAAAAAAAAGTGATAAAAAAGGGAAAAAGGTTTCTAAAAACTACAAAATAAAAAGGTTACAAAAGTGATAAAAAGGTAATAATTTTTTTTTCAAAATAATAAAAACTACAAAATAATAAAATAGAAAATAAAAAAGTGCTTAATAGGTAAAAAAATAAAATAAAAACAAATTAAAATAAAAACCAACCCCACCAACCCGCCATCTGCATGCGAATAAACATATGCGTGGCATATTGTGTGTGTGTTTTTGCGCTGAGTGCTGCCCTCATTCCATTGTGTGCCATATTGTGGTAGTGTGGAAGCAGCGCTCTCTAACATGCGCAATGCACTTTAAAGGGTGAGTTTACTCTCCCAAGTAATTTAGGAAAATGGAATTACCCGCCTAAATCACTCCAACTACAAGTTGGCTTCACGGCCAAGCAGGAAGCCAGGTGGCAAGTCATTACCCGCTGCCTGGCCTTCTGATTGACTGGGAAGCCGACTCCATGCTGTTTGGCCAGCTCCATGCTGATTGCTGTTTGGCCAGGAAGCCGGCTCCATGCTGTTTTGCCGGCTCTATGCTTATTGGCTGGGACCGGCTTCCCGGCCAATCAGAACGATGAGCGGTGATTCATTACCCGCTGCCTGGCTTCCTAATTGGCCGGGAAGCTGGCTCCATGCTGTTTGGCTGACTTGATGCTGATTGGCTGGAAAGAATAAAAATATCATTACATATGCCAATATGAATATGTGCTTGTAGCCAGTGCCTATATTAACTATGGGGGCCTGTCTAATGTCTTGCTACCTAGAGACATTAGGCCATATTATTGATCCTCTTATGTGACTTCTACATATTGCCATGACATGAGATTTTGTGAAATGGAGCTTTTGCAGTGGAATGTTTTGGAACTTTAGACTCTTTAGAGCTATTGTGACTGTGCTGACATTTCTAAATATCTACCTTTGCCTCAGTCACGTCTTCTATAGATGTCACTTATAAACATTCTGCTGTGCAGTCCAGATCATATTACTACAAATGCCTCAGCAGCAGACGTCGGTGGAAATGGAAATTCCAAACCCTTGAAAGTGACATATATAGCTCTTGTTTAGATATCCACTTAAATGCTTGTGACATGCTAAAGAAATGCGTGCTTTGATTGTTTGTGTTATCGTCTGCACTTTCCTTCAGTTAAGGGTATGGTTAAATTCCAAAATTCAGCAAAATGTTTTTGTTTTGGAAATAATGGGGATACAATATTTCCTATGGTTCGCGCACATCTGGCAACCAACCATACTCATGTTTGCAATACATCTCTCATCACCATACAAGATGGGTAGGTAGGTATCTCTTTATGATTCTTTTAATCTCTTCATATTGGAGACTATAACTAGTTGAGAACGTGACTTTTGTATCTCCATCTCTTGAACGTGGTTGATACCTCTTCCTGCTCTGATTTTACTATATTTTCCCTTGGAATCTCTTGTGTTGTTTTAATCAACGAGTAGGAATAACCGCGCTTAAGAAATCTGTTCTCTAAGTCCACTGCCTCTCTACGGAAGTGTTCAGATCTAATGCAGTTATGTTTCAGATGAACAAATTGTCCTTTTGGTATGGCTTTCCTAGCAAACCCAGGATGACAACTGTCTGCTCTTAGCAAAGAATTCTTAGAAGTGAGTTTCCCATAAAAACGCACTACACTACTAACATGCACTGCATTCTGCTCATATAGGCTTTCCTAAATCCAAATAATTGAGTGTTGTGCCTCTCTGTATTAAACTTCAAATTATATTAATTGGAGCTTTGATAAACTTTGACATTTTCCAGATCCAAACTCTGATCAATAATGAAAATTAGATCATCTATGTAACCTGCATACAAATAAATAATTGCAACTTTATATATGTCCATTTGACATGTTTTTTTTGGTTATTCATCATCAAAATCATTATTACATTTTATGAGTTTCATGGATTGAGACAATTGATCAACACCACCCACCGCACAGATACTGTATACATTAACACAGGACATGTGTATGAATTGTTTCTATATAGGCCCATACCAGGAACTGTAACGATCCGACGGTTTATGACGGTGGATCTCAGCTGCGGAGATTAATTATATACCAGGTTTATATTAGGCTCAGCCCGAGGGTTCACGGTTGCACTCTGTATGGTTGGAGTGATGGTGGAACCCTCTATAACATCATATGCCAATCTTTGTATAAGTGCAGGTAATCAGAACTCTGAAGTATATATATACAGAAGGATATGGTTCGGATCTATCAAGTTAGGTTAGTAGTTATGTTACACAACTATATGAACTAGATTCCCTTTTATGCAATGATAATGATCCGAATACGAGCTGATTTGTTGCAGTACCTCTAACTCTCCACATACAGTTACTCAACCTAGAATGGCAGTAGTGTTGCACAATCACCTTGAAGTGCTGTATTACACAGAAAGATAGTTTGAATCAGGCAGGTTTTACTTGCGATTAGGAGGGTTGACTTCCACTGGATGTAACCAGATCAGAGGCACAGCAAGAGTCCAGGAATGAAGGAGTAGATCCCGCAGGACCGTTTGTCCAGCATAAGAAAGGTACTTCCGATTTGTTCCACGAGGTTGTCTCTTAGGAGGAAGGTCCTTGTAGTGGTGTTTCGCTGGCGAGGTGCAATGGCTCGGCGTTAGCAATACTAGAACGCCGAGGTAGTGCAACTCGTGTTCTTATAAGGGGATCGGACTGTTGAGGTGGGCGGAGTCACGAGCGGCGGCCGCGTCTCCTAGTGACGTCATGCCGCTGTATCGAGAGGCCGGCCCGCGGCTTCTCTTAGGAGGAAGGTCCTTGTAGTGGTGGTTCGCTGGCGAGTTGCAATGGCTCGGCGTTAGCAATACTAGAACGCCGAGGTAGTGCATCTCATTTTCTTATAAGGGGATCGGACTGTTGAGGTGGGCGGAGTCACGAGCGGCGGCCGCGTCTCCTAGTGACGTCATGCCGCTGTATCGAGAGGCCGGCCCGCGGCTCGAAATATCTGATACGAGAGGTACCCTTACAGAACCCCCTCCTCAAGGAAACCATTCCAGGGTTCCTTCGCGGAGCAGGCTTGAGCGGGTAGCGCATGTGGAACCTGCGGAGCAATCGCAGGGCGTGTACATCCCGTTGGTTCTCCCAGGAGTCATCCATAGAGCCGTAGCCCTTCCATCTAATCAGGTACTGGAGGCCATTCCCGCGAACGCGGGAGTCGAGGATCTGCTCAACCTCGTACTCAAGCTCACCTTTAACCCAACTGGTCTATCATGCATTGTGTTTTTACAGGGCGGAGTTTTGTTATTGTTGGGGAGGGGGCATATGTGTGCACATTTGGTAAATTATGGTTATATTTTCTTGGAATAAATTTACTTTTTATACTTTACACCAGTCTTGTTTGAAGAATATTTATTTGACTATATAGTTTCTCAGCTGATCCCTGATGTGTATTCAAGTGGGAACCTGTTGTTTCATATTCATTTAGAACACAGAGATAACAGCTGACAAACCGGGATCTGTGCGATCTCACCAGGGCTGTATACGGTCTTACCAAGGCTGCGTGCATTTTACCAGGGCTGCATGCGGGTCTCACCAGGGCTGTACAGCCTCACCACAGCTGCGTGCGGGTCTCGCCATTGCTGTGTGGTCTAACCAGGCCTTAATGCAGGTCTCACCAGGGCTGCATTTGGGTCTCACCAGGGCTGCGTTCGGTTCTCACCAGGGCTGCAGGTGGGTCTCACCAGGCCTTAATGCAGGTCTCACCAGGGCTGCGTTCGGTTCTCACCAGGGCTGCAGGTGGGTCTCACCAGGCCTTAATGCAGGTCTCACCAGGGCTGCGTTCGGTTCTCACCAGGGCTGCAGGTGGGTCTCACCAGGGCTGCGTTTGGGTCTTACCATTTTTTCCAGACTGAGTACCAGTACTGATACTTTTCCACAAGTACAGAGCTAAAATGGACTCCAGGGTGTGACTGGTTAAAAAAGAAGCTGTGGTGGGACAAGAGATTGCCTTCATTGCATCCAAATAGTTTCAATGGAGATTATGATATACTGTATATAGCTTCTGTCTTCTGTCTCTTTAGAATTTTCAGAATGTCCACTGATATTTTGCTGTCTCTTTAGAACTACAAATCTGAACATGATCTATTTGTGTCTCTAAAGTAGGGTACAATTTCCTATGTACATTCTATGGAACTTTGTTCATTATTGCAAATGAAACCAATACTATTTAAAAGATATTTTGTATTTGGCGCTATCACTACCAATCATTCGAGAGTAATAGCAATGTTTGGAAATGAAATTGAGGGAAATAGAGGATACAACGGAAGTGATGTAATGAAATAGATAATGTGTGTGACCTGTGTTTGTGAATGAACTTTCCTTCCCAGACAACAATTGAATTCTGAAATACATGTTTAGAATTTGGTTTGTTTGAGAAAACATTTCCAACATGCTCCTTCGAAAACTCTTGTTACCATGGTCATTGCCATCTGTCGGTTACACCGCATTAATTCATAACTATTTGACCGAACGTTCCGAAATCGACTTCATCCATACGAAATTCTAACCGTGCATACCCTACTTAGCCACTTGCTGCCCGGAGCAATTTCTTACATTTGCACACACATGATAAAATCTGAATTTTTGGCTAGAAAACAGCTTCAGACCCCAAAACAATGAGACATTTTCAGAAAGCAGAGGCCCTGTAGAATAAAAAGATGCTTGTTGCAATTTTTTTATGACGCATGGTATTTGCACAAATGTTTATTAAACAAGTATTTTTAGGATAAGATACACTAAAATGAAATTTAGTGTACAGAAACAGAATATAATACCCAATTTTTTTGGTAAAATATAAAAAATGGGGTCACACCGGGTAAATAGATACCAAGCATGTCAAGCCTTAAAATTACGTGCGTCCGTGTAACTGCAAAAAACAACAATGACCATAATTTCCCATAGGCGTCGCTTTAAATGCTTTTACTGCTCATCAGTTTAGTGTTAACAGTGACTGATGCTCTTATTCCAATACTCGCAACGATATGTAACATGTGTGGTACAATTTTCATTTTTGCATGTAGGCGGATCCGACGCGTGTGTGCGTTGTATGTGCGTGCACTTGGGGAGCGGGGGACTTCAGTTTTTTTTTTCATTTTTTTTATGGAGACATCAGAGGTCTTACAGACCCCTAATGTCACCTAGGGACCCCAAAGAAGCGATGAAGCAGAGACCTGTTTCACCCGCTTCTTCTTCTGGCTCTAGGAGCCAGAGAATATGTACAGTGACACCGGAAGTGTTGTAATGCACATCACTTCCGGGTCTAGTGATCGGAGGAGAGATCAGGGCCTGGAAGCCTGCTAATCTCCCTCCAATCCATCAGGGGAGGCCCACCATGCCGGTCCCGGGTTGCACAGGGTACAGCGGAGCCCGGGAAGCCGACAGAAGCACCGGTGGCGGTGGAGGGGGGGGTTGTTTCACAGCGCTGCACCATACAATCGATCCAGCGCCTGTACAGATGCCAGATCTTGTATTTAAACAGCAATTGTCTGCTCTTTAAAATGGTACCAAGAACACAGCTGCAGCCGTGTCCGTGATATAACCACTTCAAGCGGATGATGTGTATTTACGTGAACCCACTAGAAGTGGTTAAAGTGACACAGAACTCAGGAGTTAAATCAACTATTAACAAAAATGTATGTTATTTGTGTATCACTTGGCTGTAGAGCCTCAAATCACCTCTGAACTGGTGCTGACACTGTCCTTCCTTCTGAATGGTGGCTACTTTTGTTCCCCATGGTCCCTGTGTGTGTTGTAAAGTAGCCACCACTCCAAGCTCGCTCCTGTGATGGAGTACATTCTTAATGCAAATTAGTAAACTAAACATGAGATTGTAGTCCATCACGGGAGCGAGCTTGGAGTGGTGGCTATTTTACAACACACAGAGGGAACATGGGGGCCAAAAGTAGCCATTGTGATGTGTTGAGCTTCTGGTGTGTCCCTGTGCCTCACTGGCACTCTCAAAATCCTAAACGTCAAATCTTCTTTATTGGCATGGCCGAATAGGTTTCACAGTGTATAGCAACTTGTCGGAACCCAATCTGGTTCTTTCCTCAAGCAAAGATTGTGATTCTTCATTACTTTATGGATTGACCTGTAGTGCCCTACACATACGCTGTTGCACCCACCCGAGACTTTGGGGTTGCTATACCTGTCAGGAATGCGATGGGACAAGGACTCGTTTTGAGGAGGTTGGGCTGCCTCCTGGTGAACCCGCACCCAATTCACCTTTTGCTATACACTGAGTGGCCAGATTATTATGACCACCCCATCAGTACTTCCTTGGGCCACGAGATGACTCCACGAGATGACTTTGTTGGGCCACCTTGTGACTCCACGAGATGTTGAAAGGTGATGCAAGGAATCTGACACGGCACTGTTGCCCTTCTGTTGTCTTGTACCAGTCTTGCTGCTCTCCATTCTGCCCTAACATTGACTAGTCGCTGACGGCCACAATTCGCACGTTCAGACCCAGATTTTTGGCTGACAGTCCAGTCTTTAAACACTTTAACAACAGCTGCTCGTGAACATTTAACAAATTCTGCTGTTTTGCTGGTACTCTCTCCATGGCTCCGAGCGCCAACAATCATCCCACGTTCAAAGGCTGTTAAATCGCGTTGCTTACCCATATCTTCAGAAACAAATCACTTCTACTGTGGTGGTAAACAACCTGCTTCCCTATTTATAATGGTCTGGCCCTCTAGCAACTTCAGCGCAAAATTATAGCTAATTTGCCAACAAACGTCAGGTGGTCATAATAATCTGGCCACTCAGTGTATATGTTCCAAAATGGAGGCTCTCATAGATTAGTTAGGACCACACTACACAGAGGGGCCTTGACGAGGCAGTGTGGCTTCCACATATATTGCAAAAGTTGTGCAACTAAACCCTCTCTTTTGAACCCTAATAGTTAGGCAGTGGCATTTGGGTTTATTGGCAGGCTATCCAGTAAGTGTGCTGGGAAGTTTTTGCTTTTGTACCATTTTTAAATAGGTGACATAATTTTCTATTAGGTAATAGTAAATAGTGTGAGTGCATTTAAATGTATTATTTACG
>NW_017306442.1:767740-785272 GCF_000935625.1 Nanorana parkeri | reverse complement strand
ACTTATCAAATTGATTGATCAATTATGTATTTGTAGTTATCACAAATATTGTATTTTCTCTTTAAAGGGCTTGAGATAACTTGTGTTCCAAAAACTGCTCCCATCAGGCACAAGGAATTCCTGGTCTGAATATTGACCTTTACATAATCTCCCTCCACAGTAATGCAGAGAATTAATTTTAACTGACAGTAACACATGCTCCGTATAGAATAGAACGCGGTTACAAGTCTATCACACAGGATACAGAACACTGGGCACCAATATTCATCGGGTAAGACTTATTACCGCATATCTCTGCATATTTTTCAGAAGAACTTTGAGATATTATTTTTAAATCTAAATGTGTTTTGTGTATATATTGGTATTTAGTGTAGGGGGTCATGTTTAAAATATAATACTCTGGTATTATTCTTTACAAAAGTAACACGCAAATAACAACAGAGTGAGTCGAGACCATAAAGACCTGCATGACATTTTTTTTTAAAAAAGGACGGTAAAATTATTTAATGCTGACAGCTGCAAAAAAAAATTTCTATAGATGAAGCATGCCGCAAGTGTTTTCTAAAACTAGGAAATGTCCATAAACAAGAGCGCAATAGTTGAAAGTGTTTTTACTTCAATTATCCAAATAAAGGAAGAGTATACTTGTAAAACTACAAGGGAGGACACTATCACCATATAAACCACAACAACATGTTTAGTACCCCATGTACACACCAAGAGCATAGCTGTGTAATAATCAAGCAATTGTTCATCAAATTAATAATATATTTGCATATGAAACATTTTTTCACAAATAGCTTCCTTCACCCTTGAGTGACCATTGTCACCCAGACTGAAAACTAGGAGAAATATATCATTTTGAGTTGTCGCTGGAAAAGAAATAGAGGGTGAATCCTCTGATGTAGAAAACTTTCTTAAAGTGGACCTTTACCCCCTTTGACTAAAAATCAAATTAGAATGCAGCTCTGCATGCTGATATGAAATCATCTTACATTCATTAGCTAAACAAACATGTTTATTTTACTTACAATTTCTTTTTTTAATCTTTCTGGTCCACTTTGGCACAAATTATGTAATTGTGCCTAAGCATTGCATCCTGGGAAGGTTACATTAGCAGTACATTGCTGGGAAATCTCATCTGTAACCTCGTGAGAGCTCAGGGAAAGGCATTTTCCTCCCCTGAGAGGATGTGCATGGTCACATGTCCTAGTCACATGTGCCAGAGTTCCAGGAAGTTTAGGGAGATCTAGTAACCTGCCCTTAGTTACAATGGCCACTGTGGGAAGAATGGGAAAGAAAAGAAAAATAGGGTATGCAAAAAATAAAAACCCTGCACTTATCTAGAAGTATCCGTTTGATTGTAATTACTAAAAATTTCTAAAGGTGCCTTTGTTGTTATTTTGAAGATAAGTTCTTCTTTTAGGGTAATTTCCATTACTTTGGAGAGATCTCTTTCCCCACTCTTTTACTTCCTGTTGTATCTTAAGACAGGAAGTGAAGGGGAATCTCCTCCATACAGACAGCAAAAAAAAACAAAAAAAACTTGGCTGGGGTTTTAACCATTCTTAATGCATATCTAAACCCAAGAAAAGTTTTGGTTTTACATATGCATTAAGAAGCTGCACATGTAATGCATATTGATATGCAAAAGGTCTTGGCAGCGGCTGAGGAAGCATCAAGCAATCTGCATTGACAGCTCTTGCAGATAGCATGATGCTTCTCCAGCTGCTATCAGGGCCTTGATGACATCAGGGCCATGCAAGTAGAGCAGTGGGGCACAGAATTTACTGCACACAAGACAGTCTGAGTTTTTATATTAGTAATTGAACTTGCAATGTTTATCTTGCTAGGCTTGGGATGAAGAAAGGGCCTCTTTTAAGGAAATCTGTATCAAGGGAAATGTGTAGACTGCCATTGGTAAAGTTTTGAAAATACTATTTACCTGGTTGTCATGCTGACTCTGGCTTCAATGTCTTCTGAATCACTGACCTGAAACCAGTTTGCAGATCTGACCTCGCCCTATCTTCATTTATAGGTTGTAAGTGAAAGCAGAGATAACCATGCAACTAGTATGTCCAGGAGGTTAACAAGGGCAGCCTACATATTTTTCTGCACAGGTGTCCTTTAAAATATATATATTCATTACATTTAAAGTTAAATTAAAGGGTCAGTGCACACAGAATATATATATATATATATATATTTGTTATGTTTTGTGTTAGATGTTATAGATATAAAGCACCTAATGGGTTTGTATAATTCCCATGGCCCCTAGAGGTATGATACCATATCTGCTGACCTGACTTCACTCATGATTGATAGAATAAGTTGATGTGATTCTTTAAGGCTGTTCTTGACCTCTGTTGTTATATAGGACAATGCTGCTCCTACATTCGGTGTGTGTTTTGTTTCTGTTGGCACCTCTACTCTCTTCAGCTGAAGATGACCCAACACAACCCCAGCGGAATCCCTGTGCCAACTGGATGGGTGGAGCACCTGGCTATCCGGGACACAATGGACAGCCAGGAAGGGATGGTAAAGATGGAAAGAATGGAGACAAAGGAGACAAAGGCGAGCTAGGTTAGTGCTGGGATTTAGGGGAGAAATAAAGTAGGAAAACTGTTTGCAAGAAAAATTCTTGCAAAAAATCTGCATCAAGTTGTGTGTGTGTGTGTGCGTGTGCGTGCGTGCGTGTGTGCACGCGCATGTGTGCACAGATATATGTAATTAATAAAATCAGCTTAAAGTTCACCTTTTGCAATATTTAAAGAAATGCATACTTGAACATATAAAAAATGCATTTATTTTATTTTTGCATTCAAGCTTGGATAGCATTACAGCGGTGATCACTTGATCAGGGCTGCAGAGCTCAGGCTTCAGTACATTATCATAAAGGCAGAGCTCTGTACTGAGGTACGGAGTTTCAAATGGGATGGATGGCTGGTCGCAGGGCCGGATTTACTCTCCCTGCCGCCCCAAGGCCAGGTCGTGTTGTGATCCCCCCTCCTTTCCCATCAATGGAAAATGGCAACCAGATGGCAGGGCGGCGGGGTTAGTGTACTTATTTCAGGTTCTCTTTATTGACCCTGTCACCTCCAATACAGGATTCCAAGCACAGCACTGTGCTGGAACTCCTGTGACAGGGGAGAGGAAGAGCAATGCTCTCCCCTCCCACTGTCTACAGTCTACACGGAGCGGCAGGGGTACTTATAACCCTGCCGCTCTGCTCACTGCAGTCAGAGACTCTGGACTCGGTGGCGGAGGACGGAACCAAAGGAGAGAGGTAAGTGCAGGGGGGAGGGGGAGAAGGCTGCACACTCTACATTTAGTCCTGCTTGTGCAAAGCAGGACTAAATGTAGAGAGGGCAACTTCCCCACAAGGACACCGCTGCCGCCCCTCTGCGCCCTGCCGCCGGGCCTCGGTGGCCTTGTGGGGAATCCGTGCCTGGCTGGACGGGAATAGATTAGAGTTAGGACCGCACTACACAGAGGTGCATTGACAAGGCTGTGCGGCTTTCACATATTCTGCAGAAGACGTGTATCTAAAACCTCTGTTTTTATGTTTTTAACCTTAGTGGTTAGACAGGTTTTTTTTTGCATGCTGGCTGGTGAGTGTGTTGGGAAACTTTTTGCTGTTGAGTTGTAAAGTAGCCACCACTCCAGACTCACTCCTGTGACTATAACTTCAATATACATTAGTAAAATAAACATGAGATTGTAGTCCATCACAGGAGTGAGCTCAGAGCGGTGGCTACTGTATAACATACACAGGAATCATGGGGAACAAAAGTAGCCACCCTCCAGAAGGAAGGACAGTGTCAGCACAAATTTAGAGATGATCTACAGAGGATCTACAGTCCAGTGATACACAAATAAGATACATTTTTGTTAATAGTTGAGGCACTTGAATGCATTTTCAAGATTTAACCCCTTGGGCTTAATGTCACTTTAAAGAAGATCCTTGTTTATATCAGTTATCAGACTACTCAATGCAGGTTTTATTCCGACAAAGGAAGCTGCAAATCAACCTATGTTAATAGTGCTTTCTCTTTAGCTAACCAATAGAGATTTTGGAGTTTTTTGTCATGCATTAAATGTTTATTTGTACAATAACAATTTGCATAAATAAAATTTAAAAAAATACCAAATTAAAAGCATATGACATAAAAAAAAAAAAAAACAACTGAAATGAAATTGATCAAGTACCAACCTAGCCTCCCCTTAAAACAACAGAAGTAAGGCATTCTGTCTGGTATTTACTCACAATGGTAATATGACTATCAATATTTTCAGGTGTTGCTGGGCAAAAAGGAGAAGCTGGTGAGCAAGGACCCCCAGGACCAGAGGGCCCACGGGGATTTCCAGGAGCCCGGGGAGAGACAGGAGAGAGCCCATTCATACATCGCTCAGCCTTTAGTATGGGGCTGACTGTCAGAACAACCACTCCAAATGTTCCTATCCGTTTCACCAAAGTCTTTTACAATGATGAGCGCCATTATGATGACAGCACAGGCAAGTTCCGCAGCAATATTAAGGGACTTTACTTGTTCACCTATCATCTGACTGTTTATATGAAAGATGTCAAGGTCGGACTTTACAAGAATAACAAGCCCATCATGTTCACCTTTGACCAGTTCCTGTCTAACAACGTAGACCAGGCTTCTGGCTCCATCTTATTGCACCTGGATGTTGGAGATGAGGTTTGGCTGCAGATCTATGGGGACGATTTTGGAGGCATCTATGGAGACAATCTTAATGACTCTTCTTTCTCAGGAATCCTACTGTATCCAGACCAGACCTCCAAATGATTATCTCCTACTGTAATAGGACCATGGCTCTTGTTTATGTAGTCCCTAATAAGAATTGATTGTAAAGTCCTATATATCCCGGAACTATCAGAAGAATAGCCAGATCAAATTGCTCTAAATGTGTGGAAAATATAAGAAAATACTTTGCATTCAAAACAGTTTACGACAAAGATTTTATGTAAAAACGTCCCCTATTTGTTTAACTATGATTTTTAAAGAGACACTAAACTCAGGAGTTGAATCCTAAAAATACATTCAAGTACCTGAACTGTTAACAAAAATGTGGCTCACTCAGCTGTAGATCTTCAAATCATCTCTGAATTGGTGCTGACACTGTCCTTCCTTCTGGAGGGGGGCTTTTTTTTGTCCCCCATGGTCCCTGTATGTGTGATGTAAAGTAGCCAACGCTACAAGCTCACTCCTGTGATAGACTACAGTCTAACATTTAGTTTATTCATTGGTATTGAGATTGTAGTCCATCAAGGGAGTGAGCTTGGAGCGGTGGCTACTGGCTACTATAAAACACACACACACCGACCATGGGGAACAAAAGTAGCCACCCTCCAGAAGGAAGGAAATAGTGATACACAAATAGGATACATTTTTGCTAATAGTTAAGGTACTTGAATGTAGTTTTAATATTTAACCCCTGAGTTTAGAGTCATTTTAAAGAAAAGTTTATTCAATTTTTTTTTAATAATCTGTTGACTAATCCAGCTCTGACAGCTCTTCCATCCACTCCAGTAAGCCAGTGGTGTACTGTCTTTCTTCCATAAACCCTAGTGAAGAAACCCTCTACTTTAGCAGTTAGATGCAGGCTTGTAAGTAGAAAGCGTCTCCATTGGGGTGTATGGAGAAAAGACTGTATATGTAAAAGATGTCGTTGCCAGCCATCTCAATGGAGAATATGGAAGAGCTACTGGAGCTAACATAGGTCACAACTCTTGGATTAGCTCACTCGGTGATCTGAGGTCTGTAATGAACACTTAAATTGGACGGGAAGGGTGAGATTGAGCAGCATAATTATTAAAATGATTCCTATCCGTCAATACTAATCTTGTGTTTTTATTTTTTTTGCAACTGAGAGTACCTGTGGTCTGTGGAGGAAAAATTAAAATCTCAAATTATCCTACGTAAGAAGAACATATTAAAGCTGAATTACAAGGTCTAATCCTCCAACTAATAATCAAAAAATCCTCCAACTGACACTCATGTGACCAGCAACTTCCTCAAGGTCCTCCATCCATTGGTGACTTGAATAGAGTGGCACACACCTCACAGCCACGTATGACTCACCAGCATTGGCTGACTGGCTGATGTCTACACTTTCTGAAGTCCAGAGGAATAGAGGGAGTGGAGCCAGGACTTCCTGTGCATTTACATTGGGTTTGAGTAAGGTTGGATGTCATTAAACCCTAAAGTGGACTGAAATGCGTTTCTGCAGGGGATCTTTCCAATGAGAAGGTGAGTACTACAGCAAAAGCTGTATTTTTTATTTTTACTGTTGTTGGGTCAACTGATTTTTTATTAATATTCAAAGCTGGAGTTAGGCTTTAAAGCCACCCAATCATTAACATGGCCAACTAAACCAAAGGTAGTCTGTAAAAGAAGTATATGCACACTTACCTTTTTAGTGGCCCATGTCTTAGATATCTGCTGTGTTGCAGATCTGCAGGTATCGGACACTTCTAGGTGTATGGAAAACCTTCTCCCTTGTTGCATGCTGTGCTTTATCCCAAAAGCCCTGATGTCCTGTAGTGGTGTAGGAGTCAGCGGGAAGAACCACAGTACACGGTGAGGGAGCGGGTTTTCCCCACACCAAGAAGTGTTGGATACCTGCAGAAGTCTGCCACAAAGTGGGCTTACAGAAGTATAGGTCTGCTATCGGTATTCTGCTCCCTACCTCAGTGGTAGTGAGCTGAATATAAATAAATGGAAAAAAAACAGTTTAAAAATTATTTAAATAAATGTTAAAAAAAATAGAAAAATTTAAAAAATAATATATTTTTTAAAAAGAAACAGCACGGGGTCCCTTTGCCAAACCATACCAGACCCTTAGGTCTGGTAAGAATTTAAGGAGGAACCCCACCCCCAAAATGAGGAAAAAATGCCTAAAATTCCAAAACAGACCCTTGATCCGAGCACAGGCCTGGCAGGGCAGGAAAGGGGGGGTGGGATGAGCAAGCGCCCCCTCCCTGCGATACCAGGCCACATGCCCTTGGCACTGGGAGGGTGCTATTCCAGGGTTACCCCAGTAAAAGCACCTTGACCCCATGCTAAATGGGACAAGCGTCTCTTCTCCACAAGCCCTGGGGGCGTTGGTTGTGGGTGTGCGGGCAGGGGTGCTTAATCACATCAAGGTACCCCTTTAATAAAGGGGCACCCACATGCATCCCCCCTTGTCAATGAGTAAGGGGTACCTGTACCCCTACCCATTCACTAAAGGGTTAAAGTAAATGTTTAAAAAAAACGCCAGAAAAAAAAAAAACCCCAAAAGACAAGTTTTTGACAAGTCTTTTATTCAGAAAAAAAAATTGATCCATTGACGTAATCCAGCATCAATCACGACGTCCTGCGTTGTCCACGACGACGATGACTCGTCGGGGAATAAAAAAAATAAAATAATAAATAAATTAAAAATAATTTTAAAAAACGATGCACGCCGACCCGACCACACGCAAGGAACTCCCGCCGCATAATAAAAACAATTGGGCGGAGCCAGCGGTATTGGCCAGCACCTGCTAGAGTCACTGGGCGGAGCTGGCCACGCCAGATGTTATTGTTTAATGACAGATCATCGTCCTCAGGTCATTTGGGGACGATGATCTGTCATTACAACTGGGCAGAGCGAGCCATGTGCTCGGCTGAGCCGCTCGGCTGCATTCGGCTGCTGTACGGGCTATTGTGAATAGCTCGTACAGCAGCCCTTCAGTTCCTTTGATCCGAAGGGCAGAGGCGGCCGAAGTGAGCCGAAGGATCAGCCGAAGCTACGTATTAGTGAATAACCCTCTAAATGAAAAAGCTGCCACATTGCAATGTTATAATAAATGCTAAGCTATTGGACATAGTTTGTTCATTTGTCAGTGGCTCAGGCTTTATCCTGTCTATGACAAAATACAGCTAATAACACATAAGTTGTATACATGTCCAAGAACACTATCACAAGACCACTTGTGATAACTGTATTGTAACTGTAATGTCTTCTTTTATATTATAAAGCACTGCGCAAACTGCTGACGCTATATAAATCCTGTATAATAATAATAATGGGATGTTTGCTTTGTTAAAATAAGATGAAACAGGGCTCATAATATATAACATAACCAGAATTTCAAATCAGTAGACAAGTCTCAGCTGGGACAATTGCTCTTGGACATTGCTTTGCAAGCCAAAGTTGGATACCCCAGCATAGCTGTAGTACCTGTTCCTGTCCACAAGATGGTAGTTTTTGCACTAGTAATATTTCTACCAGCAGCATACTCAATCACACACAAATGTAAGATCATTGGGTAATGTTTATCTAAAAGGTGATGTAATTAGTGTATGATGTTTACTTTGGTATAATACTATTATTGAAGGGGACAGAGTGTTGTCACCTCACAACAGGAAGTACATGAAAAGATAAAAATGAACTAATGCCTCAAGAATAAAAATGTAAAAAGAATAATAATAATGTGCTAAAAAATCTAAGCAATAGTAATCACGTGCTAAAACATCAGCTCATAATTCCCTCAAGTGAAAAAATGATTAACGTGATGAAATTAATAAGATAAAATTAATGAATTAACACATAAAACAACACTAAGTGAATACTATTATGATCATATAAATAATATTTAAAAACCGTGTATCCAAATATAAATCATATAATAATAGAGAAAAAATATTATATAATTATTTAATCAAAATTGATAACAACGTCCACTATAGTGCTCATATAAAAGTGGAAAATAAATAGTTCATGAATAAGTAAAAACATTTTTTTTTGAATATTATTATGATCATATAAATAATATTTAAAAACCGTGTATCCAAATATAAATCATATAATAATAGAGAAAAAATATTATATAATTATTTAATCAAAATTGATAACAACGTCCACTATAGTGCTCATATAAAAGTGGAAAATAAATAGTTCATGAATAAGTAAAAACATTTTTTTTTAGCAAAAAATGTCCACCATATATTATTGAAACACACTGGAACACACACACACACCTCATCATCATCATCATCTCCTCCCACAAGTAATAGGGTCGCACACCCATCATCCACCAGTATGTCAAAAAATTGTTATTGGCAGAGAGGACACACCACCTGCTTCCTCTGAAGTGTTTCACCCAAATAGTGAGGTTTGTTTATAAAGATACCACTAGGGGGTGAAAGGCTTTAAAGCAGTCCCATGAGGCATTGCAAGACTGACAGTTAAAGGCATGTTACAGTCCATAAACCAATCGCACTCGAAACCACTGTTCCAAAAGAAGTAAAGTGGGTACTACGGCTGTCAACGGATGGCAACAGTCACAATCACTAGAACTATAGACAGCGGCACTCCAATAGCAAATCAAATACATCTATTTATTGACGCATGAGCAGCATAGCATAATACACTCAGTGCTACATTTCGGGGCCTCACAGGATCCCCTTCATCTATCTTCTACAACATTCAGTAATTTGGCACTGGGCCGTCCGGGAGCTTCCTCGATGTAACAGGCCGTGTATATACGGCCCGTTAGCCTCGCCCACACGCGCGCGCCAGCGGGAAACAACCGAAATTTAAAAACAGGCAGTGATGCCTTTTACATACAAGCGATCACTTGTATGGGGTGCTGATCGGAGCGCCCCTCCGTGGCCACCGTCCCGCTGGTCCCGGGCTCCGCTGTGCCCGGTGTGAGCCCAGGACCAGCACGGTAGCTCTCTGACAGAGGATCAGAGGTAGATCGGTACACGATCTCCCTCCGGTGTCAGAATGCGGAAGTGATGTATATTACATCACTTCCGCATTCTTGTGTCACTCTCCAGCTTCAGACGCTGGTTAAAGTTAAGTGGAGAAAAAAAAAATAGGAAAAAAAATTAAAGTTGCAAAAATAAATAAATTAAAGTCACACATGAAAAGTAATTAAAAAAACGAAAACATTTTAAAAGTCCCCATACATACACGTATGAAAACATGCGTCGGGTGCGTATACGTGCGAAAACGACAATTGAGCCCATTACGCCACACATGTTACATATCACTCAGTGAGAGCAATAATCCATCAATCAATCACTGATAACACTAAACTGATGAGCGGTAAAAGCTTTTAAAGCGTCGCCTATGGCCAATTTTGGGTATTGTAGTTTTTTGCGGTTTCGAGGGTGCGCGCAATTTTAAAGCTCGACATGTTTGGTGTCTATTTACCCGACGTGACCCCGTCTTTTATATTTTACCAAAATATTGGGTAAGAATAAATGTATTATAATGTAATTTTTCCTTAATATAGTAAAACATTAAAACCGCATTGGTGATTAAATACCACCAGAAGAAAGCTCTATGTGTCCCCAAAAATTGTATAAAATTCATTTCAGTACAGCGTTGCATGACAGAATAAATGCCAGTCAAAGTACCGCAAAAAAATGAAGAAAAGAAAAAATTTAGTTTTATACACGTGTGCACAATGCTGGTAAATAACGTGGAAAATACGATGTGTAAAGGTGCCCATACACCTTGCGATTATCGTACGATAATCGCGGGAAATCCCGCGATCGTACGATAATTGCAAGGTGTATGGAAGGCGTGCGACCGTTTTTACTGTACGGTCGCACGTCTTTTGTCGAACCAGCATGCTAGAGAACCCGCCGAGAAGTGTACGATTGTCGGCGGGTTTCTAGCCTGCTCGTTCGACAACTGCGGAACGGGCCAGTGTGCGCACGTGCACACTGCCCGTTCAGCATTGCGGTCCTCGGAAGCCCGCCCCTCAGCGGGGCGGGCCTTCGATGATCGCAAGTACGATCTGCCTGTCCAAGATGGGCAGATCGTACAAGCTTTTAATTAGCTTACGACTATCGCAAGACACAAGTCTTGCGATGGTTGTAAGGTGTATGGGCACCTAAAGGGTCCTAGAAACTCAGGTGACAGGACAACTCAGTAAGATAGCTCCCAGTCTGTTCCTCTGGCACTGACAGACTGGACCTACAAGGGTTATGCAAAAACTAACTCAGGATTAACATCCTTCAAAAACAGGACTTGTGGGTCTTATATATCATTCAAATCCTCTGGCCTATACACAGTTACAAATGTGTGTGGAAGTTCATAAGCAACACAGCTCTCCTTACATGCAAGATGATCAGCTCTGTTTTGGCAGCCAGTGCCTTGAGAGGCTGAGAAGACGGTTCATAAACAAGTGACGGCCTCACAGTGCTACCAATATTCAGACTCTCCTACTGCAGACATCCGAGGAGCACTGGGATCCCAGGCTAGGCTGGAGCAAGTTAAGCAGCAAAACACACTCGTTTCTGTCCCTTGTCCTAATACCTGTGACATGCAATAACTAATATCCTCCTGTATCACTCCGGCGCGTGTGTATCTCGGGGGCGGGGGACTTAAAAAAAAATGTCCCATTTTTTTATGTTACTTTCATGTTTAAACACTTTTTTTGTACACTAACCCTATTGGTATTACATAGGGTACTAACAAGCACCCTGTGTAATAGCAGATAGGTTGTGACAGGTCCTCTTTATGGAGGTATCAGGGGTCTTTTAGACCCCTGTCACCTAGAGACCCCAAACAAGCTGAGGAAGCCGAGATCTGCTTTCCCAGCTTCTTGTCCTGGCTCTGAGAGCCGGAGACTGTGTACAGTGACATCGGAAGTGATGTAATACACAGCACTTCTGCGTCCAGTGATCGGAGGAGAGATCAGCGGCTGGAAGCGGCTGAATCTCTCTCTGATCATTCCGGGGAGACACACCGACCTAGTGGCCGCTGCGGGGGTACCACACGGTACAAACGATCTGGCGGCTGTTCAGTCACCAGATCGATTGTAAGTTACACAGCAATCGCCTGCTGTTAAAAGCAGTACCAAGAGCACGGCTGCCGGAGCAGCCGGGTTCTTGTTTTACCCACTTCTGCAGGCCGCCGTCTATAGATATACTGCGGCCCGGAAGTGGTTAAAGTGACATTAAAGTAAATGTTTTCCCCTCCCCCCAATGTAAATGCCAGCACTTACCTTAACTGATGTCTCCTAATCCGATCTTCTTCTTTCCTGATGTTTTCATCTGTCCCTCCAGCGGTGTGGCGGGTCTCCGATTCAGCGCTGACTCCTCTGTCCTTGCTGGCACTTCCTGTCCCACGGTGCACGCGTCCATAGACTTAACCTTGTGTCTCTCATCGTTTCCCGGCCGAAAATCCGAACTGCGCATGCGCCCGCCCCAAGATGCTTTGCGGCCGCCTGAGCAGTTTCGGATTTTCGGACTGGAGCGCGGCAAAGACGGGGTAAGTTTAAACCGTATTAAAGCGTTTTTTTCCCCCCAACTTTTTGCATATATCTACTGCTTGCAACAACATATAGAAAAAATTGTTTTTTTTGTTGAGAGGTATAACACCAACACTTGATTCAATTGATATAAAAAATATTTATTTTACACATATACAGCATAAAACCATGTATACATTACATTGAATACAGCCTACAGATTAACATTTTAGGCAGAAATTAAAAAAAAAAAGGACAAATTGCATCCTAGCTCCAATTCATCCTGTTAAGCATTTTATTCAGTAGGGAATTCCATGTATCCAGTCCCTACGCGTTTCGCATATTGCTTCCTCAGGGGAACATGGATCTATCTAATAAGAAATGTATATGTATTTAGTCTTAAATTAATTCATCTAAGTGATATAGCACATAAAATCCATTTTGAAGTCTACACACCAGAAAGAACTGTGCTCTTGGCGGCTCCGCCGGACAGAGGGACACCCATCACCATCGTCACCCCCACATCCCAAACACCTCTCACTTACCACCCAATGGGATTCCCGCATGCAAACAGGATTCCCCAGATCGAGTGTTGATAGGGATCGAAATCCCAACGTAACCACTCCGTCCGGGGGGTCAATTTGGGGGCCCTGGGGCCACAAGAGGGGGCACTTCAGGACTGAACAGTTTGTGGAGGGTCGCCTGTGCTGAAAAATTAGTTACGCTGTTAGATTTGTATGTGTGAGATCATGTATCCTACCGTGCATATTCATATCCATATATGTGTATATACGTATGTCCATACTCATAAATGCTATGTGAGTAATTATCCCCAGTTGGCTTTAGGTATTCCCATTTCACCTAGTGAACCCATATGCCATCCCAATAAGTGACCATTTATGAATGTACTCTGATAGATTCCTAACTTTCTCCCCATTATTAATAGGGATAGAAATTTAGGTTCTTAAATAAAAAACCTTTTCAAATAAAATAGATGTGGCACCAAAAATTGTGTGAGAAAAAACGAAAAAACATTCCAGTGATTGACTGTGTAAATAATTTTTTATATATATAAAATAATTTTTAGACTACATATGGGAAGGGGTATATACCCCTTCCCGTGCTTTTGAAATTGGTCGAAGACCTACCAGTTCCAGCTGAGTGCTGGCTGGTAGCCTTAGACATTGAGTCCCTCTATAACAGCATCCCACATGAGAGAGGGATTGAGGTAGTAAAAGAGTTCCTAGGCGAAAGACCAGGGGCGCAGTGGGCATATAATAGATTTGTTACAGATCTCCTGTACCACATCTTGACGAAGAATGTTTTCATTTTCAAAGAGACCCACTACCAGGTACAGGGAGTGGCGATGGGGACTTGTTGTGCCCCGTCCTATGCAAACCTGTACCTGGGGGGGTGGGAACGCAGCCTTTTTTCGAATGAAGGAATACAGGATTGGCTTGATTATATCTCCCTATGGCGACGTTACATCGATGATGTATTTTTCATCTGGACTGGTACTCTATATGAACTTGAAAAATTTGTGGCCTTTTTGGCCATTAACAACTTTAACCTTAAATTTACCATCAATCAGAACCAAAAAGAGATTACATTTTTAGATGTTACCATTGCGATAAGGGACGATAACTATCTCATGACTACATTATATCGAAAAGAGACAGCGGGAAATTCCATTTTGCATGCTGCTAGCTCACACCCCCGTTTTCTAAAGAATAATCTCCCATACAGTTAATACCTGCGAATAAAACGGAACTGCTCAATGGATAGTGACTTCCAAAGAGAGGCGAGGGCGCTGCAAATTCGCTTGTTAGAAAGGGGCTACAACAAAAAAGTACTCATAAATGCCTACAACCGTGTACAAAAGAAAGACAGAGCCCAAATACTATATGGAAATAAAAAATCCATATATAAGAACAGGGTACCACAGAAGCAAACGGTCAAAAAGATTACGAAATTTTCTAGGCATCATGCCGTGATCAGAAACTGCATCAAACATCACTGGCATTTTTTGACTGATGATGACATCATAAAGAAATATGTCAAGGATACCCCAGAAATAGTATTTAGGAGAGCAAGGTCCATAAGAGATAAGGTCACCCGCAGCTTCTATGCGCCACCCTCACAGAGCTTGGCATGTGGGAGGGAGGGGTTTAGAAAATGCGGACACTGCAACTATTGCAGGTGGTTTGAGGTGGGCAATACAGTCCCCCTGCCGAATGGCCGGCAGTGGAAATTGAACCATACAATTGTCACACCACAAATGTGACCTATCTAATAAAATGCATATGCGGGGCCTTCTATATAGGAAAGACATATAGACCTGTATGGAAGAGGGTATACGACCATCTATACCTAATACGAAGTGGCAAGCTGATTTCCCCCATAAGTAGGCATGTAGGACTACGTCACAACTTTGATACATCTGTTATGCGGTTCCACATCCTAGACCACATACATGAAGACATGAGGGGAGGTGATGTGGACCAAAGACTGCTACAAACTGAGACCCGATGGGTATATAGACTGAGGTCCACTACCCCCCCGGGTCTCAATGAGGTACTTAGTTATAGGCCATTTTTATAAAATCAAAATCTCAGACAGGACGAGGAGTGCCAAATAGGAATCAAATGCACACAATAATAGAAGCTACTTGCATTAGAATACCAACCATGGGTGATGATGTTATGGGTGGGATATATCTATATACAAAAAAGCAATCAATTGACGACAAATTGGATGTTCCTCAAACAACTATGTTGATTATGTTAAAAATTGACCGATGTATGTAGTGATAATCAATCATGTCTGATATCCTGGATCATTTTCAAACAAATGTAATTGATCGAATATATTTAATTGGACCAATGTATGTACCAGTGACTGATTACAATTGGATGTTTTCAATACTATATACCTCATTCAAGAGTAAATGAATTGATCTGATTTAAATGCATGATAACATGACAGAATAGAATAAAAAGAAATTTTTCGATGTCTGAAGGCCGGGGAGATATGTGCTTATGTGGCGGCTTTCCGTGCAGATACCCCTCGGGATCGAAGAATTGGGAACCCTTATATGTGTGTTTTCAAATCAAAAAACCCCCTTCCCCCCCCCTTTTTTACCCATCTTAAACCATCTAGGTGGGTGGGACGTAGGTGTGAGGACAGGAGGTCAAGTAAATTGGGGACCTTTGGACCTCAACGATAATCACAAATAAAACAGAATATATACTAGAGAAGAGACACTAGTTACGCCATTAGAAACAGAATAACAAAGATTTGAACCCTTGGGCCACCATCAGCTCGCTCTATGCAGGGAGCTGAGTGGAGGCGGAGACACAGGTTGGGCGTCCCGTGCTGTCATGGCGACGGCGGGCCCCGAACACCAATGCGCAGGCGCGGGGTGATAGGGGTATAACACTAGCAATGAATAGCTACCCATAGATACATGAAGGAATGAGTGGCAGCCACGTATGGACAACACTTTTATATGTTTTTTTCTTCCCCCCTCTCTTTGTTTGGAGGGGGATTTAATTGATTTTGCGGTGGTAATTAATTGGTTTGGCCTCATTAGAGGCATTCACACATATGTGCGAAAGGAGGGGAGGAAAGAGAATTATGGGTATACTCATATGGGCACATCACAGTAAAAGAAGCACTATTTAAAAGTAAGCTTATATAACGCTGGGAAGTGGGAGTATGTCCTACTCACTCTCAGTGAACTTGTTCACTTAACTCACTGCTATGAATATTTTGATATGATTACACACTTAGAGTAATGTAAGTTTCTCACACAATTTTTGGTGCCACATCTATTTTATTTGAAAAGGTTTTTTATTTAAGAACCTAAATTTCTATCCCTATTAATAATGGGGAGAAAGTTAGGAATCTATCAGAGTACATTCATAAATGGTCACTTATTGGGATGGCATATGGGTTCACTAGGTGAAATGGGAATACCTAAAGCCAACTGGGGATAATTACTCACATAGCATTTATGAGTATGGACATACGTATATACACATATATGGATATGAATATGCACGGTAGGATACATGCTCTCACACATACAACTCTAACAGCGTAACTAATTCTTCAACACAGGCGACCCTCCACAAACTGTTCAGTCCTGAAGCGCCCCCTCTTGTGGCCCCAGGGCCCCCAAATTGACCCCCCGGACGGAGTGGTTACTTTGGGATTTCAATCCCTATCTACACTCGATCTGGGGAATCCTGTTTGCATGCGGGAATCCCATTGGGTGGTAAGTGAGAGGTGTTTGGGATGTGGGGGTGACGATGGTGATGGGTGTCCCTCTGTCCGGTGGAGCCGCCAAGAGCACAGTTCTTTCTGGTGTGTAGACTTCAAAATGGATTTTCTGTACTATATCACTTAGATGAATGAATTTAAGACTAAATACATATACATTTCTTATTAGATAGATCCATGTTCCCCTGAGGAAGCAATATGCGAAACGCGTAGGGACTGGATACATGGAATTCCCTACTGAATAAAATGCTTAACAAGATGAATTGGAGCTAGGATGCAATTTGTACTTTTAAAAAAAAAATTCTGCCTAAAATGTTAATCGATTTAGGCTGTATTCAATGTAATGTATACATGGTTTTATGCTGTATATGTGTAAAATAAATATTTTTTATATCAATTGAATCAAGTGTTGGTGTTATACATCTCAACAAAAAAAACAGTTTTTTCTATATGTTGTTGCAAATGGTATAACCTAAAGGGGGAGAGGTTGCACCTGGAGACCACTGAGGCAACAATTCACTATTGTACTTATATATCTACTGCTTGCTAGCCTCATATATATGCAAAAAAAACAGAGGGTTTAGTAACCCTTTAATACTCACCTGATCCCTGCAACGACCGACAAGCGCAGCGTCCCGACTCTCACGCTGTCATTAAATGCATATAGAGCGTGCGGGTTACTATTTAAACCGGCGCGCTGCGTGCAGCTTCTGAGAAGATACGCTATTAGCGTAGCGGGGAAGCCGGCTGCGCATTTTGCATCGCTCCCGCTATGCTAATAGCGCATCTTCTCAGAAGCTGCAAGCAGCGCGCCGGTTTAAATAGTAATACAGTAGAAAGGCATCATGGCACACTCACAAACCAGCATGTAAAACAACTTGTCTCACCACTAAGGACAATGACAGAGGTTTGGATACACGTCTTCTGCAAAGGATGTGTAAGCCGCACTGCCGCGCCAAGGCACCTCTTATAGTGCGGTCCTA
>NW_017306442.1:757794-767544 GCF_000935625.1 Nanorana parkeri | reverse complement strand
TAGTTTGGGGAGAGTCCGAAAAGAGTAGCTCCATCCCCGACCAAATATCCCAACATCTACTTAAACCTTAAACATAGTCCCCAGAGAAAAATTCCAGAAAAGTTGAACAATGAAAATTACCCGGTTTCCAGCACCTCTGTAAAAGAAAACATTTTAAATTGTATTTTCACTCCAAAACAGGCACTTTCCAAAGTACTCCCCCAGGTGAATAGAGGCCTCTCCCCAAACTAGTCAAATATCTATACATTATACAACCTAGGTTGTGCAGGGTTTTTTTTGAGGGGACTCATATAATTATAATTCGTACAAATTTGTTGATGTTCATATAAAAAAGGTTTATTACATAATTATGAAGATTAAAAACAATGCTCATATATATAAACATGATTCTTATAACCCTAAAATTATTACTTCTTAAAACCAGAAATCTCCAGAGCTCCAGATCCCAGCCACAATTCTGAAAACCTGGAAGAATCTGAAAGGCCAGGTTCTTCCTTATCAAATGGTTTATACTCTGGACCCTCTCAGCCCCTCTGGCTGAGAGTCCTGGGTGCCATAGTTGCCAAACTACACAGTGGCATTGGCTTACACTGCCGCAATACACACACACACACATGCAGGGGCGTATCTGCCGCGAGGCAAACAGGGTGTTTGCCTCGGACGGCAGATTCCACAGGAGCGGCAAAAATGCCAGGGTTTCAATGTACCTGTCCGCGGGCCACTTGCGGCCCGCGAGCCGGTACTTTGTGACCCGCAGCCAGCTCAGAAGTCAGGTACGTGGTCACGGACCGCATACCTGACTTACGGGAGAAGCTACACGGTCTGTATCTCTGTCGGAAGCAGACCGTGTAGCTGAGTCTGCGCCGGCAGTCGGATCCTTTCGGCCAGCGCTCTTTCAGTGAACTAAATAATGGTTTACCTGGATCTGGGTCCTAAGTGCCACACCCCTAGGGAATAAGGTATCAAAAAAAAAGAGAAAGAAAAGTTAGGGTTTTTTTAGGCATCGATTGACAACTCCAAGAGACAATAGACCGTAAAAAAATTGATTTTTAATGTGGATAATATTAAAAAGCTAATATGAAGCATAAAAGCAATCAGCTGGTTTTGACTCTTCCCTGTATGCTCACTCCATTCAACCTCCCACTACAAAAGTACATCATGAAAATTTGAACCAGACAATGTACATTATGGGACAATCAGGTTGAGATATACAATAGACAGTGCAGAACAATAAATACTGTTGGAACGGTTGACAGTGGGGGAGCAGTTATTCTCAACGTTTTGCGCACACAGGCGCTTCTTCAGGAGAAGGGAATGTCTACATAATTTTTTTTAAAAAGGTACAATAGTAAACATGATTTAAACAATCCATATAGTCATGATTCAATGTATATCAGTTTTTTTTTTAAATAGAGAAAATTACCTACCAATATCACAAGCTGACATATACAGGTGAAACTCGAATAATTAGAATATCGTGCAAAAGTAATTGCAGTAAGTGCTGCAAAAGGGGCCCAAACCAAGTACTGAGTACATATGCATGCTTGTACTTTTCAGAGGTCCGATATTGTTCTATGTACAATCCTTGTTTTATTGATTGCATGTAATAATCTACTGTTTTGAGGTTGTGGATTTGGGGTTCTTGGGGTTTTCATGAGCTGTAAGCCATAATCATCACAATTATGACAAATCACGGCTTGAACTATCTTGCTTTGCATGTAATGAGTCTATCTCATATATTAGTTTCACCTTTTAAGTTGCATTAGTGAAATAAATGAACTTTGCACGATATTCTAATTATTCGAGTTTCACCTGTATGTGTTTTAGCGGCCCATCTGGGCACCACGCCTGTACAGTCCTCACTAGCGATTGCAAGGATGGAGCAAGGACTAATACCCATAATTGAGCAATAGTTGCAATTTTTTATGATGCACGATATTTGCACAAATGTTTATCAAACCAGTATTTTTAGGATAAAATACACTAAAATGAATTCTACTGCACAGAAACAGAATATAATACGCCCTTGTTTTGGGGGTAAAATATAAAAGATGGGGTTATGTCTGGTAAATAGATAAGCCATAAAACTGTGTGCCTGTGAAATGCCAAAAAAAAATCATAATACCCAAAATTGCCCAGAGGCGATGCTTTAAAGAGAAACTTTAACCATATCTTAAATATGACAACAATGTTTAGTAATGACAACCTACACACAGATACTTATAGATCATTTCCCGCCTTTAATTCTTTGCATACCTTGTTTTCCTTTTCCTTCCATTCTTCTCACAGTAGCCTTTTTTTTGTAAATTTAGGGCAGGTCAATATATCTCCCTTTACTTCCTGGAACATGTGACCATGCACATCATCTCAGGGGAGGAAAATGCCTTTCCTTGAGATCTCGTGCAGTTTACAGATGAGATTTCTCAGCAATGCCCTGCGGATGTAACCTTCCCAGGATGCATGTCTTAGGAACAGGCTATATCACTAATGTCTAAGAGGACCAGGAAGGGGAAAAGTGTTTAGTGTTAGCAGTGATTGATGGCCCTAGAAATATTGCTCTCACTCGGATGTTCATGGTGATATGTCATATGGGGTGGCACAAACGTCGTTTTCGCACATAGGCGCACCCAATGTGTGTTTGCATTTGTCTGACCATGTATGTTGGGCGGGGACTTTAAAAAAAAAAAAAAATTCTTGTTTTTTTATATGCGACTTCAATTTTATTAAGCTTTTTTACACTTCATTTTATTGCTGTGACATGGACAGATTAGCTTCTCCAGCCACATCAACCAGAGAAACGACAGGCTGAAACTGGAAGTGATGTCGCATATGGGTTCAGTGATCAGAGGGAAGTGTGCTGATCTCCCTCCGATCGAGGTGCACAGACCCACCGTGTCAGTCCCGATAGACAGCAGTGGAGGGGGCGCACACTCCCCGGCTCCATACAAGCGATCGGGCGGCTGTGATCTTGGTATGATGAGAGAGCATGGAGTCGGCTCCCCGGCCAATCAGGAAGCCGGGCAGCGTGTAATGACGCACTGCCCGGCTTCCTGATACCGGAAGTATCGGGCTAGGCATTGAAGCATTTGGGTGAGCACGAGTACTCGCCCAAATACTCTGCATCGGCACTACTATCGATGCATCCTTAGTATTTACACATCCTTACTTCCAGCACAAAACTTCAAAACAATGAGCTCAGTCCCTGCTTATGGGTAAGTGGGCAGTCATGAAGATAATTCGTTATTGCCCAATTTAGCAATCTGCATCCAGAACTGCTGGTATATAGCACATATATCGCCATAATTTAACAGAGCCAGCGTTACCAATGTCCTTACAGCTGTTTCTGGCTACAGAGCCCTCATCAGTGCAAGATCTGGCTTCACTGGCTCGAAGGTGTAGGGCTTGCTTGTTTTGGAGAACAGTACAACCATTAAGGTTGTGGTGAGGGGATATAAAAGGAACCGAAAGGCTAACCTCTAAAATTACCGTGACATAAAGCATTGCTTTAGATCTTATTGGAGTGGCAAAATGCCTTAGTAAACATGTTATCTTTCTTACCATCTTTAACAAATAATCCATAAGTAGATTTGTGTGGGAAAAGAATATCTCCATCTCACCTGGCTGCAATTGGTCTCTTGGCCAACTCTGTTAAATCACAGACCCCATATATGTGTTTTAAGTAGAATTTCCAGGTTGTGTATAAGGACTAAGATAAGTTCTCTCCACACAAAAGTGAGAACAAGGTCATAACAACCAATCAGGTTTCATTTTGTACTGTATGGGAAATGAAGCAAAGAATCTGATTGATCACTATACATAAAAGTGTACCATTTTACAAATCTAAGGGAATGTTTTCTGCATATCCAGCCAGGTGACTGTACCTGGATTCACCCAGATCTTATAAATGGCCTCCACATTGCTCAGTGCAGGAGAAGGTGGGCTCTCCTCTCTGCACCTCCACTATACCACCAACACACAGGTGCTTGTTCTTCTTGGCTATTGAGGACAGACTATTGATTGGTGTTTCCATCTCTTCAATCAATGGCTTGGATTGTTCCAATCATTATGCTGAGGACTTAGCTGTGTGGTAGAGCCCCCTTGTTGGTTCGTATATGCCCTCCCGATCCTAGCAGACATTCACAGTATGTTTGCTCACTACAAGCGGCTTTATTCATACAAAACGCGTAGAGTGCAGCCCTCTCTGATGACTTTCTCATGATACCTATGTCAAGTGCTAAGCACATCTCTATATAGTTTGACATATATAATCACTTGTATCAACTAGAGGGGTCTAGATTGGATGTAAGGAGTAATGCTTTTTGAGCTACAAGTATGAACTTTCATTTTTATGCTGCAGAATATGTAAATGGTATACTATGTATATAAATAATTATGTTTTAATCTAAGTATCGCTTGTGTGGGTACCTACAAAATGTGTCAGTTTTTCTTCTTTAAGGTATCTGTGCTATTTTTGGATGTGGTACCCCACTTGTATCCCTTGTAATTAATTGATAGTTAAGTTTAAAAAAAAAAAAAAAATAAGATCATCTCCAAGTTAGGAAACTTTATTTACATAGAATACATAACTTAATTACAACATGTCTTGCATAGAAATCGTCACCAGTGTCTACCATCTGGCCTCAGAATCCATGCACGATTGTGCGAGTTTATTAATCAGTCAATATCATCATCATCAAAAAGGTCTCCGAAGTCTGTAAAACAGGAATGCAGAGTTAGTACAAACACCATGCATGACAGTACAAACACCATGCATGACAGCCAACGTGTTCATAATAGCAGCTGTTATTCTCACATATTCTGAAATTGCACTTATTATTGGATTTTATGGTCCAACCAGCTAATACACCCCACTATCTGGCTCAATTTCCATAAAGTTTGAAAGAGGACAGAAGCAGTTCTATGAAAAATGAAAATAAAGGCAGGCTGTTTTTGACTCATCTCTGCCACAATTAATTCAAGCAGATATATGTCCTTCTCATTGATTAAAAGAAGACCTGTCCTGCAGCCTGTTCCTTGGTGCTTCACTCTCTTGCAGAGGAAACCTGTCAGCAGAATATTCCATGCCTGCCAGACACCTCACGCAGTGGTTCCTCCTGCTGGCAACTACATCACTACTATGTCCCTAAGAGACACTAGTGACAGAGGCCGGCAGGTAGAACCACAGCACTGCAGTGAGGGACAAGGCACCCAACAGACATGGAAGCGTCAGATGATGGAATACCACCATCATCCCCCAGCTCGCAGAGCTCCACGCCCCCCGCAGCGCCGCTCATTTAAGAAAAGAAAACCAGGCCTGCTACTTGTCCGTAGCAGGGCTAAAACTGTGAAAAAACCACTTGCCCGGAACTACATGTCCCGGGCGATACGAATTCCACACCCCTGTCAGTAAAGGCTAATCTTAAAAGCAAAAAGCCGAGATAAGGTTAAATATCTCCTGAACCTTTCCTGCATCTACTGTTCAGTAAAGGCTCATTTCAACAGCAAAAAGACGAGATGAGGTTAAATATCTCCTGAACCGCTCCTGCATCTACAGCTGGGCTCCTACATACTCCGGTCTCCTGATCTTGACCCAAGAGTGAAGATTCATTACTGTGAGTGCAACATTTATTATTCAAACGAAGCCTTTTGACTTTATTTATCCGTTCTTATTTTTTCTTCCTATTTTTCTTTATCAACATTTTTTTTATTTTTTTTTCATACACGTGTATGCTCATTTTTGGTCTAGGAGACTGACATTCTCTTTTTTCCAACTCTGAGGTTTAGAGTTCGCAGATACCCTTCTGATATTCAACACCACGGTGAACAGGTATACAAGCATCCCAGGGCGCACCTTATTCATATATTTTTTTCTTACAAATAGAAATGTATGTTTATATCCACTTGCACTTTCTATGATACCAGCCAAGAGCAGTCATATATGTGATGTTTATATGTTTGTTTGGTCTTTTTGATACGTATACATTTTAATATATCCAAAAATAAATTCATTTTTTACGATAATTTTGTTCTACACTTTGTAACCACGGTGGGATCCCCCTTCGGGGAATATTTGCGTTTTGCTATTATTAGAAGGGACCAACCGTGTAAATTGAATACGCTCTGTGTTACTAATTTTATACCTTGAAAACCTTCCCTTCCCCAGTTGTATAGCTTAGAATTTTATTGGCAGTTTTGATGTGAAGTGAGTGAAGATCTGAGAAACAAGAGTTGGGACACCCAAGTAGAAATACTATTTTACTGCACAGTGTTTTAATTTTTTAATCCATGACAGAGTGTCTTTTACCAGCCAGAACAATGAGATCTGTATTGTGACAAAGTAACACTAAAGTCAAAAGTTTAAGCTATTTTAAATGCTGATTAAATCTCTTACAATGGATGGTGCGCCTTGATGTATTTTAGTTTCCTGCAGAATCAGTTGGCCCCCTGAGCACTGGCCCTGATATCCTATTATAAGGTGGTTACTTTCCCTTGCAGGGCCCTATGGAGAAACCCTTGTATGTGCCCACAAAACACAGACAGAAATGTGTCCATGTCCATTGCACTCCTGACCAGATTTAACCTAATGTAACTGTGGGTTACATTAGGAAAGCAGATGGCGCCGCCAATCAATCCATAGAACATCAAGTGATCACTGGCATTCCGAAATCTTTTGTTTATTGACATTGATGTTTCACAAAACACACAGGCACAGCAGGAAAAAACATTCCCTGTTTCCTGTGGCAATGATAGGTCAAACATGTTTAATTTACACACATCATTTGCTGGACAATGTTTGATCTGGATTCATTATTGGAATGAATTATTGCTTAGCCTAGGGAGCTAAAAACAGAGATATACTCACTCACCCGAACCACTAGCTGGCTCCTAGACCACTTCCTTCAGCCTCACTCTGCCTCTGCACCAGCGAGTCATCACATCCTAAACAGTGTACTGGGTACTTTCCATCACTGGAGCGGAGGAGGACCGGTTTATGACCGAGCCGGGATGGCGGCTTGGGTGAGTATATCTTCGTTCTTTTAACTCCCTATACAAAATGAACAATAACCATTGATGGCTTTAACAGCATGACTGAGCATCCCAAAAAAATAAAAATCACTTACATACACTTACTACAATGTTAATGATAAACCTTCTGCCACTGAAAGGAAAATATAAATCTAGCATCTGTCCAGTATAGTGTCAAAGCGTTGGAAAGCTATCACTAAAGCTAAAAGAGATCTATGGGGTAACCTTTTTATCCCATAGTTCTCTTTAGGGTCACAGGAGGACATATACAAACATCCTTCCGTGAGCCAAAGCTCAGTATATAGCGGGCTACAGCTTGCTATATACTAAGAGCACCGCAGCCGGGACAGATCCCAACAATACTGTCGAGATCCACCCAGCTCCACTGTCCGTTCCTCCAGTCAGCGCTGGAGGATCGGGGAGGGGGGAATCCCTGCGGGGAGCGGTGACTGACAGTCAGTCACCGCTCTCTGCATGGAGATGATCGGGAAGCAAGCGAGCAACCGTATATGTTCGCTCACTTCCCGATCAATAGAGCCGACGTGTGAGAGTTTCAATGTCACACGTCGGCTCTAACTATGCGTATGAGTCTAAATCACTCACCTGATAGCTTTCCTTTTACATATAAACATGTCTATGTCCTTCATGCCTTGTAGAAGAATATTGCTATCACTTACTGTTGAAGTAGTCTAGATGAACAGCTTTTTCATTTGCTGCCAGATCCATCAGAAGTCCAGTGCTTCCTCCAGCCTGTAAAACACAACAAACCATATGCTGATTTTTTTTTCTTTTAAAACATGCCTGTAGTGTCTAAGCAGGAGGGTAATGAAAGCAGAAGCTGTACTTATCTCTTCTCAAAACGGTTTTATTGTATTTTGAGGCTTAGGCAATTCTTATGTCCCTTCATGGTTGGTGGTTTTTTAGCAGGCAGCACTAAGTGTTTAGGTGCATTGGAATGCACCTAAAAGCCTATTTTAAGAAGAAAAAAAGCTCCGGAACACAGCAAAACGCAACGCACTGCATTCCAGATCTGGTCACGAAAATGGTGTGAACCTGCACTAAAGGTTACCTTTCAATTAGAGGTGCACCGAAATAGAAATTTAAAAACCGAAAAGAAACCGAAATAGTAAAAATTGTCAGGCCGAAACCGAAAGTTTTTATTTTAATTTTTTTAAATATTGTATTTTTATTTCTTTTTTATAAACTTTTAAATGTTTTTATATTTATTTATTCATTTTTTAATAAATATTTTTTACTTTTAGGGGCTTTGGGGAACTATTGGGGGTCTAAACAGAACCCTGATATTTCCCTTTTAAAATAGAAAAAGAGATTGAGAACACAGAGTCCTCAATCTCTTTTTCTGTGTTCCCTTTTATCAATGAACAGGAATCCTCTATGAGTGTTCCTGTTCATTCATAACATGAGGACAGAGTGTGTTTACTATAACCACAATCATGAATGAACAGGAGGGGATGTAGATCACTCCCATTCATTCATAATTGAGGATATAATAACTAGACATGTGCGATTCGTTTCGTTCCGAATCGAAATTCGGAAGAATTTTCGGAAATTCGGATGTATCCGAATTACAGATATAACAAATGCAAACGAATCCGAATTTCCGTTTCCGAAATTCGGTAGCGGTAGTTTGTTCAAACGTTCGTTTCGTTTGTTTCTTATTCGTTTCGTCCGTTGAAGAAAAATATTTTCCCCCTCAAATGTCACTTTGCTGCAAACGAGCGAAGGAATGAACGAAACGAATAAGAAACGGAAACGAAACGAACGAGCCAACGAATTTAGTCAGAATCCGAATTCCGAAATTGACTTTCACACCCGAATCCGGAAAAACGAAATAACACAAATCCGAATTTAAAACGAAACGAAACAAATTTTTTGGCAGTGCACATGTCTAATAATAACCATACCATATCATCAATTATCTACAAACACTCAGCGATCACTGAGTGTATGTAGTCTGCTCTCCTCTCTGACATGCTGTCACAGGAGGCTGAGCGAGCGGTGCGAGAGGAGAGCCCAGCCTCCTGTGACAGCGCTGTCTCCACCCCCACACCGCTCTGCGATAGGAGGATGAGCGGTGTGGGAGGAGAGACACTGGCCGCTCACAGCGCTCTCCTCACGCAGCGCTAGGCCGGCTGTCACTTTCTCTACCTTCACAGAGGGACACAGAGCAGCGCCCAGCGGGGAGGAAAGAAATCACGGATGCGCCGATGTATCGGCAGGAAAATTGCAGTTTTCGGCATTTAGCCAATAGTGCCATTTTCGGCTGATATGTTTCGGCAGCCGATATATTGGTGCATCCCTACTTTCAATTGTAGGTTTGGTTATAACACCATTCCCAAAGTTTAAAGGTAAACTGTACTTTGCCTACGCAGGGTAAAGCAACAAGTGTGATTCAAAAAAATAAGGCCTGCACACCCCCTCCCACAGCACATACTCACATTTCTTTTTCTCTTCTGCCACTCTATTTAGTCACTGGAAGTGATGGAATTACCCATTACTTCCAGATACGGAAGAGCATGCCACTTACCCACATAAACAAACTGGGCACATAGTCAGAATTTTAGCTCCAACTCATGGTCAGCTGCTCCAACATCCATGTTGAAAGTTCTTAACTAAACCCCTGTATATTATATTCTACAATATGGCGCACGCCATAAATAATGAACACTGCAAAATCCACTCGGTTGTAATCATCAGTGGAGC
>NW_017306442.1:747387-757765 GCF_000935625.1 Nanorana parkeri | reverse complement strand
TATTTATTCAGTATTTATTCTATAAAAATTATATTAACAGCTTATGCCCCATTCACACCGAATCCGTTAGCACCAAATCTTCAATGGATGTAAACAGATGCCATTGAAAGGTAACCCAAAAATGTATGGGTGTGAAAAAACAAAAAAAAAAGCGACACTCCATTGACTCACATTTCTGGTCCAATTTTAGGAAGATATAAAAGACACAAATTGACATGCAAGAATGCCTTACTACATAAATAAATGTATTTGTTCTAAGGGTTAGTTCACACCAGAAACTGCATCACAACTGCTTACGCCTGCGCAGTGTCATAGCGATCCTTTTTGACGCGTTTGTGATGCGTTTATTTCCCCTGCATGTCCCTGGATGATGCCACAATCAATTCTGGGGGTTTTTTTGTATCCGTTCCGTTGCGTTTGCACTGTGTTTTCATGCGTTTCGTGCAGTTAGATGCAGGTAAAATTAGGACAAGCAGTACTTTTTCTGACTGCATCTGAACGGACTGCAATGGTGTGAATTAAGCACAAGAAAGCCCATAGGAAAGCATTGGGATGTATTTTGGCTGCAGCAGTCAAAATAAACGGACTGCATCAAACTGCATATGGTGTGAACTGGCCCTAAAACCGCAGAGCAAGCAGTGTAAGTACCTGAATTTGACCTGGTATTAGTATACTGCAGCTCATGTACAGCAAAGCTCAGACTGCGTGAAGGAGAAGCAGCACAACAAGCCCATTATGTGCTTATGTTTAAGTGCTGACAATTAGCATTCTGATTCAGTGGCATAGATGAACAAATCAGCTTTCTACTTCCCCCTTACTGTCCTGTCAATTGTACTGCAAGAATGAGGACGTCTAGTGGCGTAGAAGTATGGAGGGCTTGTCAGCTCTAGGCTGAAGGAAAGTATTGCAGCAAAACGTGCATTTCTTTTCCAATTTTTCCTCTAAGGTAACCTCTGACAAACATAGTTAAGTGTATGCACTGCCAAAACTGTTTTATTTTGTTTGTGTCCCATTTCGGAGATTTTTATTCATTTTTATGCCTTGGAGACACAACCGGACCTGAGAATAATTCTCTCTAAAGTAAGGGGAATTCCCCTTACAGATATCTGTCATAGAGCAGGTGCCCCCCCCAGCGTATAGTGAGCACAGAGTATACAGTATGCAGGGAGCACAGAGTATACAGTATGCAGGGATCACAGAGTATACAGTATGCAGGGAGCACAGAGTATACAGTATGCAGGGAGCACAGAGGATACAGTATGCAGGGAGCACAGAGGATACAGTATGCAGGGAGCACAGAGGATACAGTATGCAGGGAGCACAGAGTATACAGTATGCAGGGAGCACAGAGTATACAGTATGCAGGGAGCACAGAGTATACAGTATGCAGGGAGCACAGAGTATACAGTATGCAGGGAGCACAGAGTATACAGTGTATACAGTATGAGGGCGCAGGGTATGCACGGTGGACAGTATGCACGGGAGCCGCACACCGACCCGTGTACATTACGGCACTCCTCAGGGGGAACCTTCTCAATACGTGCAGGCTTGCTCTACAGACAGTCCACTTCCCCCCACAGATATACTGTTCCCACATGAAGACTGAAGTCTGAGCGCCATTCTAATGTTGACAATAAACAGGGCAGACGTGCCGCTGACCACAACATGGAAGTGTGCAGCCCTGAGCTAGGAGAGGACCAGCCGTGGAGAGTGCATTAGAGCCTCCCGTCTCACCTCCTCCAGGTCCACATAGGGACCGGCTCCCTCCGGGAACATCTCATCCACCGCTGGCTTCATCTCTCAGACCTAAACCCCGAACGTCACAACACCGGGCACTTCCGGAGAACCAATGCCGCACTTCCGTCAGGAAGGTGGGCGGGGCTTCAGGTCATTTCCGTTAGGCTAATGCTAGCTCTGCATGCGAGTGATGAGTGGAGGAGAATGGGGAACGATTTCCTGCAAAGGGTTTTATCCACTTTTTTTTTGTGTAAATGAAACCGTTTGTGAGAGGATTCTAGGGGGGCAGCCATTACTGACCTCCTTCTATAAATACCACCTGCCTGGCTGCTTCTGCCATCACTACTCTTAATCCAGAGGGGCTTTGTAGGTTAGAAAGTCAGCCGCATGGTGGTGACCTAGTGATTGGGACATTTGTATCGCCGGGGACACATCACCGGCCAGGACACTGTCTGCATGGAGTTTGCAGGTTCTGCCTGTGCTTGTTTGAGTTTCCTCCGGGTACTTTACTTACATTTCTATATATTAAAGGTATAGTCCACCTTGTGCAAGAATGTAATAAATGCTCCTACATTAATAAAATGAAGGAATGTGCATTCATATCATGTTTGCGATGAAGCCTGCAGACATTACAATCGCAATTAGTGCGTCACGGGTGCAATTTCCAGGCTCCTTTCACAGAATACACAGGGGGGGTATTTCTCAAAAACTGGAGCAGACAGAATCTGGAGTAGTAGTGCATGCCAACCAATCAGTTTCTCCGTTTTAGTTTCAAATCTAAACTGAAGAGTGATGCTGATTGCTTACTATGGGCAACTGCTCCAGATTTTGTATGCTCCATTTTTGATAAATACCCCCCACTGTGTTCTGTGAACGGTCAAGTGGGGGGATCAACTGGCTTCTGTGTATGAGAGCTGCAGGACTCATATCCACAGCAGTCCAGAAGTATAGCAACATCTGTACTAGGGATGTCCAGATACTCGTACTTGAAAAACTGGTATCGGTGCATCTCTTTATTTATATTTATAAAAACAAAATTGTACATTAAAACAGAAATGTACAAATCCCAGGAGCTCCGTGTGCTCCTTACAAATCACAGCTGCCTCCTAACTGAGTTTTTCTAGTCTAGTCTTAGAGCTGGAAAAGTATCTGTACATGTACTATACTTGGTATCTGAATATTCCTGATCTGTACTCTCCAGTAGAGACAAAATATAGATATTAGGGATACACCGATACCGAGTATTTGGTCAAATACTCGTACTCGCCCGAATGCTCCCGATACAGGTACTTCCGGTATCAGGAAGCTGGGCGGTGAGTCATTGCATGCCACCTGGCTTCCTGATTGGCCATGGAGTCGGATTCCCAGCCAATCAGGAAGCCAGGTGGTGTGTAATGACTTGCCGCCCGGCTTTCTTGTTGGCCAATCAGTAAGCCAGGCTGCAAATCACTACCCGCCCCCCAGATTCCTGATTGGCCAGAGAGCCGGCTCCATGCTTCTTTGTCACCTGGTGATGCCTTCCCGCCTAATATGGAAGCTGGGGGGCAGGCAATGACTCTCCTCCCGCCTAATCAGGAAGCTGGGGGGGCAGGCAATGACTGTCCTCCCGCCTAATCAGGAAAGCTGGGGGGCAGGCAAAGACTCTCCTCCCGCCTAATCAGGAAGCTTGGGGGGCAGGTAATGACTCTCCTCCCGCCTAATCAGGAAGCTGGGGGAGCAGCCAATGACTCTCCTTCCGCCTAATCAGAAAGCTGGGGGGCAGGCAATGACTCTCCTCCCGCCTAATCAGGAAGCTGGGGGGCAGGCAATGACTCTCCTCCCGCCTAATCAGGAAGCTGGGTGGCGATTCATTACACACTGCCCGGCTTCCCTAATAAGACTTTCGGTATCGGTATGCGGTATCGACAAGTACCGGAAAAAAATATCAGTACTTGATACTCAAAAAACGGTATTGGTGCATCCCTAATAGATATATTATGAAGTAGAGAGCAATCATCTCAGTAGAGGTTTGTCAGTTTATTATGACCTTTTTGGTAGCCACCTAAAAAAATGTGAATTGAATATCAGTTTGCATTTTATTTATTTTATATATACTGTATGTGGTGAATAAATACCACCAAAAGAAAGCTCCATCTGTCCCCAAAAAAGGGTATAAAATTCATTTCAGTACAGCGCTGCATGACGGAATAAATGTCAGTTAAAGTACCGCAGCGCTGAATACTGAAAAATGGCCTGGATGGGAAAGGGGTTTAACACCCCGGATGTCAACTGGTTAAAGTGCAACTCTGGCCTTTGCCCCAAACCACTAAGGCTCCATGCACACCTGAGCGTGTGAAATTCAGCACACTTTTCCTTCATACGCGAGGACAAAAACGTGCAGATTTTAATGGACGTGCGTTTTTCCGCATATTCACAGCTAGAACCACAATCAGAATGCATGGCAACTTCCCAGAAAATCGCGCATGTACCTTTTCTCGCATTGTACATTTTTGTCCACACGTACGAACACACAGGGGGGATGTTTTCGCATTGGAACTGAGTGTGACATTTAGCACAAAAAGCACGTGTGTTTTGCGTGTATTTATACGCACAGAAACGCGCAAAAATAAAACCCACTCAGGTGTGATCCAGGGCTCAGTGCTTGTTCACAACATGTCCAGACCAGATCAGGAGCAGATCTGCAAACGCAGTGCAGTGCATTTTTGCCTAATTTTTACTGCAAAATGGACATGTTTTCGTTTTGTTTGCTTTTTAGCTTAAAATAGGCTTTCAGGTGCGTTCCAGTGCGTTTACATGCATATGAAAAAATGAGACATGCAGTATTTTTTTGGTCTGGTCTAGAACGGCCTGCGCTGGTGTACATCTTCTCTGCTGTGTATGCTGGGTGCAGTTCTGTCCTTAGCTTACCAACTATAATTTGATGAAACTGTACCTCTAGCTAATTGCACCTCCTTCACTGGTTATAAATTGATCAGTTGTTAACTCTTGTCAATTGTTAACAGTTGCCATTACAATAATGTTCACTTATATCTGTTCATGGTGTGCCCAGTACATTGTGAAACCTCCTTGTCATGGTCGTGCCAGTTGTGCAGACATTTAGGGCCCATTTACACCAACCACTGCGCTACATTGCACAGCAGCTGGTGCACAGTGCCCAGCACAGTACTGACGCACCGATCCCTGCACATCGTGTGCTTTTGTTTAATTTTTAGAACTTTATTGAAATGTCACAAGTGACATTTCATTAAGTTCTTTGGGCACAGCGCAGTCATCAGCGCACAACATCGCGTTCAACTGCACTGCAATATGACGGCGTGAACGGTGTCCGTTCATTACAAGGCAAATTGCCTTCTCTTGAGTTGGGTTGTGCTGGAAAAAACAGCCAGCACAGCGCCAGTGCTGGTCTAAATTTGATGGTGTTTCAAAAAATAGGATCTGCATGTCACGATGATCTACATGTGGAATATGCCTATAGAAGAGATGATACAGATATACTGTGAGGGGGATTTATAAAAACTGGAGCAGGCAAAAACTAGAGCAGATTTGAACTGCAACCAATCAGCTTCTCTCTCTCATTTTCAGATCTCACCTGAGCAAACTGTACAGAGATGCTGATTGGTTGCCATGGGCAACTGCTCCAGATTCTCTCTGCTCCAGTTTTGATAAATGCCCCCCTGCATGTCTTAGGAATGATTTGAACTTTATCAAGATTTTCACACATACAGTATGCATATGCTGGCATATGTATTACTTCCACGGCAACCTTGTCTCTATGTAGACATTTTATTATGTCCAAGGCGCCCACATCCTTAGAGGATATTTTGTATTCAATTTATCACGAAAAAGAGTTCTCTGGATTATGAAGAGTGTGTGGGGATCAGTGTGGTCCGGACCCTTTTTGGGCATGGTGTTCTTAATGACAATGTTGTCATCATTTTAATGGGTGATAGTGTAGTGTCTGATGTTTGCTGTATTGGTTATTATTAAAATATTACATATTTTTGATATTTAAGCCACATGTGACCCATTTTGTGTAAACTTTGTGTGTAGTCTGTTCAGGCTTAATTATTTCTTTGAAGAGACTACTAAGGTCTTTGAGACACAAAAGAAACAACTTTTTTTATTTAATTCTCCAGCTTTTGCTAATAAACTAAAGTATCAGCTTTTGGTGGGCTGGGTGTGTAATCACATTTTGTTATCACTATCACACCAAAATCTCAGTGATCAGTATATGTAACAGTAACAGATATACAGTGGTACCTCGGCTCACGAACGCTTCGGTTCACGAACGCTCGCGAACAGGAAGTTCGGCAAAATTTTGCTTCCGTTCGCGAACTCCGCATCGGGTGACGAACACAACCGCAGCCATCTTCCCTGCTCTGACACATGGCCGTGGCTTCGTCTAGTCGAGATTGCGGTCTGATCGCAGTTTTATTCGGTTCGCGACCAGAATCGTGGAATGAACTAAGTTCGTGAACCGAGGTACCACTGTATATTATTTCATTCATTAACCTCGCTGGCGGTATTCCCGAGTGTGGCTCGGAGGTTAATTTTCAGTACCAAGAGCGGTAACCCCGAGCCACACTCGGGATTGCGCAAAAGTGTCACTTACCTTGTCCCTGCAAGCCCGCGGTGTTCTCTGCTGTGTGCGCCCGGCCGATGCCGGCATTCGGATTTAAGTTTCGTTTTCGGGCATCACAGCGGGGGCGGAGCCGGTGGGAAATTCAAAAGTGCACACATGATATTTACACAGAATACACAAAATACAATGTAATCTGCTATAATTACATCTATGTATCAAACTATTTCCCTTCAATTTTGTCCCCAGAGCTTTGTCCATTGCCCTGCCTGCACTTTTACTGTACTCTATTGACTGTGGTACGGATCAGGCAGTGCCCCCAGAATTCCCATTTACTGGACCATTTTGTTTATTATTATTTTTTTTTTAATTATTTTTATGATTTCGTGTTTCAAACTTTATCATACCCGGGATGTCTACTGAACTCTTGTTTGGATAGATTTAGGTGAGTTATTCCTAAGATTTACTAAGAATGACAAGCCTACAATAAAAAACAACAAATTGCCATGAAAAACAATGTACCGCTTTGGCATGCTAAAATCCTGTATTATCATACCGCCAGGGAGGTTAAACATGCCTGTTAGGAGAATACATGGTGGCCATAGTAAGCATAACAAATAAAACATTTTCAAATAAGTGTAATAGAAAGTGGTAATCCATAGCCATCACTTTATTGCTTATAAATATGGTGCCACATATAATTTTTACAGAAAAGTGACTGTTTCCGGGTCTCTTCTTTCCTGGTGGACAGGAGGGATGACAGAAGCTGACACCAGCATTAAAAGCATAACATTTTCAAGACAGTTATTGAAGGACAGACTGGTGCACCGACAGTGAGCAAACTGATTGGATTTTGCATGTGGGCACAGCCTGTCATCTCTGGGGGGAAATCTTCAGGAATATAGTGCTTGTGTATATACAACTATACTGGAGATTAGCAGGGGAAATAGAAACAGCCTCCTAATGATCGGTGTGATCATATCCCAGAGTTTCTTCAATAGGGTAGTGGGCAAAGAATGTACGAGCCAAGTCATTGATGTTTTCATAGGCGCCCATGGCACGGAAATGGTTTACATACTGCCAGAAATCTGAGGTAGAGAAGGGCCAGTAAGGGTGAGCTGGGGCATCCAAATATCGATCTGGAAAGCATTTTAAAAAGTATAAAGATATGATTAGGTGAGCTTGCTCTATTTTATTCAGATGAATAATTACAAATGACATTCTCTAGAAAAGAATAAAAGTATGAGGAATCAATATACATTGGTAAGGATAGATGCAGGAAATTTATTTTATCGGGAGACATGTTTTTACTTCAGTCTTAGGGCTCCTACACATGGGGGGGAATTTATCAAAAATGAAGCAAACAGAATCTGGAGCAGTTGCCCATGGCAACCAATCAGCTTCTCTCTTCAATTTGCTCAGGTAAGATTCGAAAAAGAGAGAGAAGCTGATTGGCTGCAGTGCAAATCTGCTCCCGATTTTGTCTGCTCCAGTTTTGATAAATTCCCCCCCACGGTGTTTGATTCCTGTGGCATGAACCTGCAGTAGGAATCACAGGGTTATCTGTAGAGATGGGGCCACTGTGACAATTCAAGTTAATGACTAGCTAACATTTGTCATGGCTGTCCGCATGTCATCATACATGGAACAATTACCTGAGGATTGGGAAAGATGCTTGTTCCTGGACAAAATCACTCCACGACCAGGGACAAGCATCTCTCTCAATCTGCAGGTAATGGTTCCATGTATGATAACTTGCGGAAAGCCACGCACAGATGTGACTGATGTCAGCCTGTCATTAACTTGAATGGGCACAGAAGACACAACTGGGATTACTGCCACAAGAATCTGCACATTCTTGCCGCAGGAATCCCTAGCCACAGTCAATAACAACACGCACGTGAGGCCTTAGTTCCTTCCTGGAGTTCCCTTCTCTATGCCATATGCATTATGCAAATGGTCACTTGTTAGCACAGGGTCCATTTGTATGTTAATCCATACCTATTCAGTGGTCCATTTGTTGATATGCCTCTCATGGTTCCTCCTGCTGGCTTGTATATCGTGTAGTGACATGGAAGCCATTGGGAGAAACCGCTGCGTACAGCAGGAGACACAGATCCAGTTGAATATTTGCTGTGGCGAGCAAGAAGCAAGGAGACATCATGCAAACAAAGGGGCTGCTGGAAAGCTAAGGATATTGCCTCTTCTATTACAGGTATTCTTTAACAAAGTGACCCTGTACTAAAGGGAGTGTGTAATGGTTTTGCATGTAATCTGTTTATTAATTTATTTTCATAAAGACTAGAATAACATTTGTAAAAAAATGTTTTTCTTTTTTGCCAGGTAATTATTCAATATTCCATAATAATATTTAGTACTCTAATTTGTAGCAAGCAGCTGAAGCTCTCAGCTACTGGCTACACATATTTCCTATCCACCTATCTTAAAAAGCCCACTCATCGCTGAACCAGATTTATACTTATGCAAGTGAAGAACTCACAGTAGAGACTCGTTCCTAATCAGATGGCTGCATTCAAGGTTTTAGTCAGTTCAAGTCTTTAGGCTGGCCATACACCTATCAATTTTTTTCGTTCAACCCGCGGGCTGAATGAAAAAAATTGACCCGATTCCTCCATCAACACAAACAGCATGTCGATCGAGCAATCCCGCTGTTTACGTGGGCTCATTGACTCTGATCGCTTGAAAATTTTCCAGCAGGCTCCTTCGATCAGCTGATCGAGGAATGCCGGCTGAAAAGGAGCCGGCAGCCCCACACACTACGAATTTCGGCCGGTACATTAAAAACCATCCAAAATTCGACCAGTGTATGAGCACCTTAAAAGCAGGCAGCCTCTGCAAGTAACCATACGCTTCCGGGTGTCTGGTTAACCTGCCCCTGCGCCCCACACTGCTTTCGGTGTTTTCTCCCACTACAGGATTCCAGTAGCACAAATTAAATGCTATCCTATTCTTGTTAAACGTACATCATTGGACAACCCACACATCCATGTCCTCAGCAAAAACGGTTTTCAGAATGACTGCATTGTGTATATGATTCTCCTCTTAAAGTGGAACTAATATTATTGACTGGGGCTCTGCACAGAATTTTGCACATTATGTTGCACTTACCTCCTAAAGCACCCCCTCCAGCGACGCAACTTCAATGTTTTCTTTGGTAGCTGCTGCTGACAACTTCTGCCATTCTATTTTTGGTACTGGAGTGTTCAGACACCTTGACTGGACAGTCCAAGATGACATAACTTTCTCACCTGCACATGGGAGCTAATTCATCCTGGCACCTTCGGCATGCTGAGATTGCTCTCTAAACTACACATGCATGGCAGAAACTTGCTCGCAGTAAGAAATTAAGCTTTTTTGCAAAATAAATATACAAAGTCCCTGCTAGCAATTTTCACCAAGGATCCTTTACGTCTGCTTTAAGGGAATAACCAATGTAATGCTTATGTTAAAGTATTAGTTGTAAAGAAAGTAAACAAAGTGTAGAAACTGTCTTTACCATCCTCCTCGTGCACAGGTCTGGCATCTGCAAATAAACATGGAAATGTTATGTGAGAGGAGAGGCATGCATTGGACAATGAAGACTTTCATAGCACGAAGTCTAAGTAGAATTCTAATGTCAGCAGGAATTCCTAACAGCACAGCACAGTGTCCTACATAATAGTGTCCTGTGTTCACTGATTGCGTGGCACTTCCCCTTCACCTTGGAGAAGATCTGTCAGTGAAGGAGAGGACAGGAATATAACTGAGAACCTGCTATGAGTAAAACACAGGATGTGTGAGGGTACCAGAGACAGAGAGCTATGCACCAGACGTCTTCCATATTCCCTGTATATTTTTATATAGGGCTTGCTGCATTGATAATTTGACTAACAATATTTAAGATTTGGGCACTGAAATGAGTAGCGGTGGTAACATTTCTGCTGCACTTTATTTGTTAAGGCGTAATATATATATCTATATACATATAGATCTATATATATATATATAGATCTATATGTATGTTTAGAGTCTGTTTTTGCAGACTTGGCAACCAGTGCCACG
>NW_017306442.1:743042-746962 GCF_000935625.1 Nanorana parkeri | reverse complement strand
CAGTGCCACGTGTTGGCCATATTCTTATAGAAATGGCCAAATCCTCATGATTGCAATGGGTACTTTAAAAATGTAAACCCCAGAAGTGAACAGAGAACACACGCATTTATTACACAGGTAGTTGCACCCTTAACACAGACTGCTTGTGTGATGTGAATAGTGTTGACAGGTCATTTATTTTAGTGCTGTGCTAAATGAAATGAATACATTTAAAATGAATGATATATAATATATATATAAAAAGTAGTGCTGACGTTCTTTTCAATAAAAACGTTATTAAAATCAGGATGTACTGTAGGAAATACAGTAATCGATCAACAGTAAATGCATTTCAACCTGCTTGGAAGAAACATAGGTCTATCCTTGTTGAATAAAAATGTTTTATTGTTATACTTGTAAACCTACAGAAGTGGAGCATTTTAGAAAATAGCATAAAGTTAATCACCTAGGGGTCTATTCACTAAGCTGCCTTAGGCAGCCGAGTGAACGACTGACCTCAAGCGAAGTGAGCCGAACGCTGTTCGGCTATTCACTTCAGGGTGGTATGGCTGATTTCAGACATATATCGGCTGAAATCAGCCGTACATCGGATGGCTTCGTGTGGCTTCGGGTCGGCTGAACATGCTCAGCATGTTCGGCCGACCCGAAGTGCAGAAGGAGTTCGACTCAGCCGATCCAACATGTGGATCGGCTAAGCCGAACCTCCGACAGGCTACTCGCTGCTGTTCGGTCTATTCTTATAGATGCCGAACAGCAGTGAGTAAATGAGCGGCTGGGCGGCATTCGGCTCGGCTGTTCTGCTCGGTCCCTATGTGGGACCGAGCAGAACAGAAAAATAGTTTAAAAAGTACACAAAAAAATTTGAAAATGATTCTGCGGAGCTAGCAGTGACAGCTAGCTCTGCCCAACTGTTTTCTATTGGCCGGCGGTTCTGCTGCCGTCAAAAAAAACAAAACAATTTAGCCATAGGAATGCATTGCTAGATTCCTATTGGCTATCTCAATTTGTAATAGTCAATAGCAAACTAACTATTGCACCCACCCTCTGCTGCTGTCAATCACTAGAGGGGACCTGATGGAGAACCGCAGGTCCCCTCTGCTGATTGACAGCAACAGTGGGCGGGTGCAATAGCTAGTTTGCTATTGGCTATTGCAAATTGAAATAGCCAATAGGAATCCAGCAATGCATTCCTTTGGTGAAAATATATATTTTTTTATTCTGACGGCAGCCAACGGCAATCGAGCAGAGTAAACCGTTCTTGAAAAAAGTGTTTCTCTCCTGGGCGGCCGGGAGTAGGAGACTCCCGGAGCGCCCGGGAGAGTTTGCTGTCTGGAGATCATTGTCCCTGGTTAGCTGGTAACCAGGGACGCTAATCTCTCTGCATGTGGCCGGAGCCAGCCGTAAGATGACGGCTGGCTCCGCCCAGCCGCCAGACGCAGGCTGTCGGACGGTCAATGGCCGGCCATTCGGCCAGCTTCGGCCTCCCCGCGGCTCCGTCGAGCCGAGGCATATGCCTTCGGCTCGACCAACTTCGGGAGCTGTACGGGCTATAGGGAATAGCCCGTACAGCAGCCCTTCGGTTCTGCACTAATGCCTCTAGATAAAGAATATATAACAAGAACATGATCATAATGGGAGACCATGGACACTAACTTTCTCCGGGGCAGGTTGGCATTTTGTCTGATGTTCTATTCATCATTGCTGTCAAAGCAGACATGAATAGACATAAGACAGCTCTCCTGATTACATCTTAAAGGTAGTAATAGGGAGAAAGCCCAGCATTAACTTATTAAGGTATTTGCAAGAGGTTAATCCAAGGTTATGGTCATTTCCAACAGCTTACATTTCCCATGTAGGGCCTACTTAAATGCAATATGATCATTTACGTGATTGCAACATCAGATATAATATGGTTTTAATGAGAGTTGCGCTTAGCTGGGACTGATAAAGCTTCTAGTCTGTAATGAAGCTGTTCATAACATCCTGATGCCACTTTCAGCAGGGCAGGGTAAGACCATGTATGGGTTATCCCTGCAGAGCTTCTGACAATGGAAGGGCTGGTAGTTGAGTTTGAAAATCTCCATACGACCTGGCCGATCCTTCCTTCTTACCAGTGAGTACAGGGAAGGCAGCCTGTGTGCTGCTTCGGCTTATAGGGTGAGTCCTATGAGAAACAGCAGCAGACTCCCTACCCACCACCTTCTGCCCATCTATTGCTAGCCTAGCATTGTTTAAACTGACATGGAATTTCTGGATGCTTCTGGATGGCCTAGAACTGAGCATACTTTTTGACCTTCAACTGAGCATACTTCTTGACTTTCACTCAGGCACAAACTTTATCTTTGTGATTCACAACTTTGGTACTAAATTTCAAAAGGTGGCTACAAAATGATAAACAACATAATTATTCTTCTGCTGAATTTATTTACTTTTGTCTTATCCTTTTGTTAGGAAAGATAAAATCAATCACAGCTTAAATTAGCAGCTGAGCTTTGCTGATATGGTAAAACACATGAAGTACATTTAGTTTGATAAACATTGAAAACTAATTTTACAGCTATTGCAAAGAACTGTTTTCTTTTCCAACTCATACATTTCACAGTAATAAATTCAAGGTCAGATTCAGAGACAGGAATGGAACAATCCAAATGTCAATAAAAAAAACTGACTTATTTGTTAATTGTTTGGTTAGCTTCCAGTCTGGCCAAAGCATTTAATACCATGTTCACTTTAATAAACGTTTAAATACTGAGCTTTATTAGGGCACCGTATGCAATGGCATTGATTTACTAAAGGCTAATAGGCTGTTTACTTTGCAGAGGAATTTTCCCTTAGCATAATTAGGGGAATCTCTGTTGACATTTATCATTCAATCATGTGCAAGCCAAAACAAATGTTTTCGTATTTTCCTGGTATGTAATTGGGTAATTGCAAACTACATTTTCACCACATTCACTAAAGCTAAAGGAAAATTCCCTTGCAAAGATAACAGTTTATTTGCTTTTAGTAAATGACCACCAGTGTCTCATAATGGCAGAGCACTTGGGAAAATGGGTAAATATCTTTAGCAAAATGACAGCAACCTACGATAACTCAATAAACAGATTATAATAAATACAAAAAATACCCAAAGAAATACAAAAATGTATTCTGTAAAAGCAAAGTGTGTGTCTAGCAGGGTACTCTAGTAAAATATACAGAGGCAGATATAGGGATTCTAATATATGAGTATTTAAGCAATATTTGTCATCACAATCCTATTCTGTTTATTTAACGGCCGCAAACAGCAATATGGAATACCCTACAGTAACTAATCAGAAACTCTTATGAGGCTGCTAAGCACTGATTGGTTGCTGTGGTTCACTGGAAATCATAGCTGATTGTGCTGAGTTAGTTTTTAAACCTTTACTGTAGGCAGTAAATATGTGAGAGGATTGTATACAAAATGAAAGTGAGTGTATACATTGACTTACCAAGGATAGCACCCAGAAGAATACAGGAGAAATATAAACCAATAAAAAGTAGCTTCATCTTTTTGTGCTGTGCTGTAAAAGAGAATATTTGGATTTGTTAAAAAATACGTCTTATCAACGTTACTATAGCAGATCATCTAAGAATGATGATATTGCACCTTTGCCAAAGTATAATTCTGCAGCAAGTAGGAACATTGTTCATAGCTACAATATATAATTCACATGCACAGGACATATGCAAAGCTCAGTGTAACTTCTGTACAATACACAATTAATTGCATCTTAAACTATATAAATGTCATACAAGTACACAACGGTACACAATATAATATAAAGCATACAACATAAAACTTTTCCAGGGCTATGTGGTATAGCATGGTGCTCTGTTACCTGCTTTGTATGGTGATGCTTGCTGCAGTCCTGCTAAATGTTCGTGCACAAGTTACC
>NW_017306442.1:727313-743014 GCF_000935625.1 Nanorana parkeri | reverse complement strand
GTTTAGAAGATTTTGCTGATGAGCAATGAGTGAGTTACAGATAAAGGAAATACTTTCTAAAGTTTATATGGAACCTGACATATAGTCAACCAAAACAATGGGGTCTATTCACAAAGCTGCCGAAGGATCTGGCCGTAGCTTCGGGCGATCCTTCGGCTAGCTTCGGCCCTACAAAAGTCCTCAAGGAGCAAGACTCTGTAAACATGTTATATCAAGGCCGATCTTCAATGCCAGATTATACCAATGTATAATCTGTAGATGATAACTCAGTCTCAATAAAACCAGAAAGCTGCAACGAAACTGAAAGGGTTAATCTGTAAAAAAAATAAGTCAACGCAACTGGACTTGCTGTTATTTTTTTGAAGACGTTTTACTGGTCATCCAACCGGCTTTCTCAATTCAGAATGATAAAAAATTATCTGGGAATAAATATGGTGAATGTTACTCCAATCCACATAATCTGTTGATTGCATTTGTATAATTGGCGTCTAGGAGGTGTTATTAACCTGCCCACAAAGAGGTGTTAAAACAGCATTGTGTTGGGGCAGACAATAGATGTCTCACTCCCCCACCTCTATTCAAGCTCAGCTTCTCCATTTTTACATAAATGGCCTCTTTCACACCTCTTTTAAACCAGTCCCCCTACCTGTCTAGGATGCGTACTTGACTGTCTTCAAAGGAGTGACCTAGATGTAGGTATACTGCCGAATCCTGACCAGAGGGTTTGGCTCTTCTATGCTGTGCCATACGCTGGTGTAGCTGCTATTTTGTTTCACCGTCATACAAACTCGGCCAGGCAGTCGCTATGGGGCCTGGGGCACAGGGGGGCCGGCCAGGACATCCCCCTGATGCCGTGCGGGTCGCCTGGGTTGCTATGGCATCTCACGCTGCTGGCTGTCGCTGGCGGCTGTGAGGAGGAACGCGCCGCTATTCACATGTGCATCGGCGCGTTCCTCCTCCCAGCCGTTGATGTATCGGTGACAACCAGCAGCTTCGGAGGAGGTAGCTGGACCCGTCGTCGGCAGCGATGGAGGAGGCGGGGTCCAGTGATCTAGTAAGCAAGGCTTAGCGATGGGGAGGCGGGGCCCGATGATCGAGGAGGCGGACCCCAGTGACGGAGGAGGCAGGGCCCGCAAGCGATCGTTGAGGAGAAGGAGGCGGACAGAGGATCGGAGCAGACAGTTAAGAGGGCTTGACCACCCACCTGAGACCCTGCAGAGCCCACCATAGACAGTCTATGGCGGGCTCTGCAGGGTCACCCTCAGGTGGGCTGTGTGGGATCTCAGGTAGGCTTAACTAGAAATCACAGGGCCCCATACAAAATTTTGCTATGGGGCCCTGTGATTTCTAGTTACGCCCCTGTGTGAATGTAGCCTAAAAGTATTTTATGCATGGCATTTACCTGTAAAAGTCTTTCTTAGACTTACAACTGTCACTCAAGTGACAGTTTATTATTCTCATGTGTTTCTTCCTTGGCACCTACATAAAAGGTTATATAGGAAGGGGAGGGACAGAGGAGCTTGACCAACACAGTGTCATTAGAAACTCCCTGAAGAGAGGAGGGCTAGGACATGCATGGAGGCAAGGAGCTGTGCTACAGAACTGACTCTTCCTGAAGTAGTCAAATTTGCCAGCAAGTTCAGAGACACATTGCAAGTCAATAAAAAATAGTTTCTGGAAAAAAGATTTAAAAAAACATTTAATACTCTCTTTCTTCTTCTTTTTTTTTGCTTGTTTTTTTTAAATATTTTTATAATAATTATTCTTAAAAAAAAAAAAAGAAAAAACATTTAATACTTGATTTTTCCTGTGTGTTTACTTTTAATGTTTAAGTTGGTGACAGGGTCTTTTTAAAATGAATTTTACACAAGAACATTATGTATAAACAACCATTACTAATTGCTAAAACTCATCACAACACACAATTGCTCTATACTGAAAGTGCGCTTCAGCAGACCCTATGGGGGTGATATATTAAACTTCCTACCAGTGTTTAGCCATTCGCACAGCACTATGGCCACTAAATGGAGCTGAGGAACGGAGGGATTTCCTATGCTCCTTGGAGATTTCCTATGCTCCTTGGAATTTCCTATGCTCCTTGGAATTTCCTATGCTCCTTGGGATTTCCTATGCTCCTTGGAATTTCAAATGCTCCTTGGGGATTTCCTATGCTCCTTGGGATTTCCTATGCTCCTTGGGATTTCCTATGCTCCTTGGAATTTCAAATGCTCCTTGGGGATTTCCTTTGCTCCTTGGTTGCATTTAGTGGTAGTAATGTCATTCATGCAACTATACACTGGGTAGAAGATTTATACATCAGTCCCTATGAGTGTCCACTGTGCAATATGTAACTATTAAATTTGCTGCAAGCCACAATGTACATGTAATGTGCCCACATTGCAGTGTGGGATGCAAAGCAGGATAAAAGTTGTATACTGTATACATTTCAAGTTCAGGGACTACCAGGACACACTGTAGTAGAATTTTCACAAGCCACTGTTGCCCAGTAATATTTGTCTGGTCAAACTGTTTTAGCAACGAGTTTTTTATTGAAATCATGGATACAATTAAGGCATTGTCATTGATGTTATGAATCACAAACATTCGTTACACGTAGGATAGGCTTTTAAGTGGAGAAAAATACAGCACAGGACTACAGAGAAAAATCCAGAGCAGTACAGATCATCAGTTTCTTTCAGCCATTTATTTTTACAAATACTGGTCCTTTACTGGTTCCGTGTGGCAGCTCTTTGAATTACACGTTAATGTGTTTGGCAAACTTTGTAATAACATCTCAAGTAGGCTTTTTAAAGTAAGGCAAGGAACAATATGCTAAGTGCAGTAACCCACAATGCACTTACATTTATCATTTTCTGGTCTAAGATGGAACCAAGTTGCTATGTTAGGGAAACTTTGTTTCTTGGCAAGCCATGTGGGGAGGCATTTTTTTAACAGCTAATAAACGGGGATTCTTGATTCTCATATTGCCTTAAAGTGATCCTTTTTTGACTAGACCGGCTTCTATATCTGGTAAGTATTGATTTTTCGTGATACCCCTATTTTGCTTCTCACTGTTCAGTTGGTAGAGGCTCTGACATGAGGAAGAAAGCCTGGCCTCTACCAAGATGGCCACCTTCACATAGACACAGTGCAAAAAAAGACATGGTGAGTTACGCAGGAATGCACAGATACCAGCTCATATACCAGCTCCCATTCTCGACATTTGTACGAGAACTACCAGGGCTGCAGCCGTGACTGGGCCCTGGCGCTCCTCCACTGTCCTAAAATTGTATTGTTTTAGAAAAACTGTCACATTGTATCTGCGACTACTTAGAAGTATCGGTACTTGTACTTGGTCTGGAAAAAAATGGTATTGATGCATCCCTAATATACTATATATATATATATATATATACATGCATCCCTATAAGTTAGTATTGGGAAAACATCAAGAAGGGGGAGAACACAGGCAATACTGGTGACTAGACCTTTTCCCCTGCCGCCTGCTAGCATTCCAGAGTTCAGTTACTCTTGAATTATGCCATGTGCATGAAAGTATTTGGCATTTTGCAAAGTAGTGTAGGGACAGGCTAGAGAGGAATCACTTTGCAGTAGTTGACTAGCTCGATCATGTATTGCAATATATGTTAACCAAGTAGGCCTGCTTTTCTGCAAAGTTTGGAAAAGTGTGGAACACTTTTAAAGTACACTTTGCTCCAAAAAGCAAGGTCCTCTTTTTCGGTTGTTGCCGAACCCTATGTCAAAATTGCTGCATTTCCCCCTTGGTCCATCTGTGCGTATGCAGACCTTACATGTTGTTGTACTCTTCTAGCACTGCTTATCCTATACATATCAGCAAAAGTATGCCTGTTCCAAAACAGATAAGGTTGGGGATACTGCAAAAAATCTTAAAGAAGCATTTTAGAAGGCCTCTTTCGGAGGAGAGTGGTTGTTTGACGGTGGGCGGTATGTGAAGAAGAGGAGTGCAACATTTATGTAGGCAGGCAGTATGTGGAAGAGAGGAGTACAGAGTGTATGTCAGTGGGCAGTATTTATGTATTTATAGGTAAGGAGAGGGTATGACATTGTGCAGTAGGGATGATCCAATCTTCCTGCATTCAATTCCCAGGGGTTCCTTGAATCCTATCTGAAATTTGCAAAACCCAATCTTTGCAACAAATCCCACTGAAGTCTATGGGGAATACTGCTGTTAAATTCTGGCCATTTTGGGGGCTTATAGGCAGGGGAGAGGGTTCTTTTATTATGACTTCAAGGGTGATATGGGAAAACACTAATCCTTTAAATAACATGCTTGAGAGATGCCTTTAAACTGCATGTGGTGTTACAAAACAGTATGATTTTCACAGGCAGTGTCAGTGGCAAGATATTCTGGCATCATGTATAATTCTTTTTTTTACTTATGTTATTTTTTAACTTTTCACTTGTATTTTTTGGGGTATTTACTTTAATTTATTTTTTTGGTATTGATGCAGTAGTTGAGCTGCACACAGCAGAGCTCAGGCATGTCTGCAACTTGCCTGCTTAATAAAAGATAAAATTGTATTGAGTTAATAAATAACAAATATTTGTACATTTTACATTGCGCCTTTTTGTGAAACGGTAAAAAAGTAACGCAAGTAACGCAAAACTGTAAATAAGCGACTAATGTTAAAAATAGTTTGTGTGCTGTGTTGGTGTGTGTGTTGTGATAAAATGATACAGGTGCATATTTAATCGCAACACAGCATATCACAACGCACGGCAATGTGTCAAAATGCTTTGCCATGCCCTGGCACACAGTTAAATTAATGTTATTTAAAAAAGTAAATCAAGCACTGTGATGTGTTCTAACAACACACAGTAGCGCATGTGCATGGCATACACCACAATATAGTGTATGTTATCTGTGTGTGGGTGGGGGAGGGGGGTTTATGTTTTATTTACATTTTTATATTATTATTATTTTTTTAAATAAATCCAGGTATGCATCTGACAGTTCCTTTTTGAAACAGAAAAAGAAATTGAGGACATAGGGTCCTTAATACTTTTTCTGCATCCTCAGCACTCAATGAATGAGTAGTTAGTAGGAGACTGTGCAAGAAAGATGTCTTATGATATACAGTAGTATATTGTATAGTTCCTGCACATTTATATGTAACAGTGAAAAAACACAACATGATCAAAACACTAAATAGCTATTGATTGATTACATGTTTAAAAGCCTTATACTGAATGGCACTAATCACATTACTCCCCTGTGTGTAAAAATCTTTACTGGGGCCATTTGACCAAAGGCTTTGTAGTTTATTGATCCAAAATGGCTCTCACCTTTTAAGAATGTATATCACTGTCTTGTGGAGGACACTTCCCCTTTCACATACCTGAAACATATGCGGTTGGAGCCAGGGCCGGTGCAAGGATTTTTGCCTGCACAGGCGAAGGTGCACTTTTCTGCCCCCCACCCACCACCCTCAGGCAGTCTTATGGTAACGCTAGCCCTGCAAAGACATCCCACACAGCAGCACTCCAAAACTAATAGGAGATCTGTGATATCCATGTTACAGCTCAAACCAATTATCTCGGAAGCATTTAGAAAAAAAGGAAGACTATAAGCTACTAGTGCTGTATATGCAAAGCCACAAGCAATGACACCCCAAATAGTTTATTGTGGAGAACCCCAATACAAGGACAACCCCCCATAGATCTTCACTAAAGATAGCATAACTAACAGCACTGACCGCCAATGTAGCGAAAGTATTCACACTGACCGCCAATGTAACGAAAGTATTCACACTGACTGCTAATGTAACGGAGGTATATACCATACACATACTTAAACATACCTTTTTCTAGCAGTCTTAAGACTGGTGGGTGGTACTTCCTGCATTGAAGTCCATGAGTACTCCCATGAAGTCCATAAGTACTGTGAGCAGGGGGGTGATTTGCATATCAATTAGCTGCAATATTTACATATGAATGTCCCGCGGCTTATTGAAATGCAAATTACAGTGGCCCATTCATATGTAAATATCCCGGCGGGTGACAGCTTTGAGGACAGTGAAAGCTTCCAGCAGGCTCCGGAGAGAGCACACAGCAGAGGGAGCTGGGGGCGGGACTCTGAGTATAGAAGACTGAGGCTTAGAGCCCTGTCCATGCCGCTGCTTCTGTGATTGGGAGGCAGTGTTTATCCGCCCTTCCCCACCAGCGCCCTCAAGCAAACACTTGTGTTGCCTGTTTGGTAGCGCCGGCTATGGTCGGAGCGTGTTATTATATGTACTTTGAAGGGTGTTTTCTCCTTTCTTCACATTTACTGTATGTTTAAAATTCTACCTGAGGGCAGCCCTGAATGTGTATTCCAATCATTACCACCATAAGTCATCAGTTATTTTGAGTTATTCAACTGGAATCCTAAAAACAGATCTAATGTTATTTACTGGAAGCCTTTTTTATGTTATCAAAGCTATTACAACTAAATGGATGTCCTTTGAGTGCCAAAGCCAAATGTTTTGCTTGAAGTGAATAAACGATGACTTTCATTTCTGCAATTAGACAAATAGTCACCTTCAACAAAGAAAGCTTTTGGCTCAGACAGTGTGAGATAGTCTTTACTAATGTTACTTATTTCTATTCCATCTCCTTGAAAAGGTTTTAATGACTCTTAATGAGAATTTTACCCATTAGACTGAATGGTCTTTATAAAGTGTATCTAGAACTTAGGGGTCTATTCACAAAGCTGCCAAAGGATCTAGCCATAGCTTCGGCTGATCCTTCAGCTAGCTTCGGCCCCAGGACTCCTTCGGTTGAGTAGAACTGAAGGGCTGCTGTACGGGCTATTCACTATAGCCCGTACAACTCCCGAAGTTGGCAGAGCGGCTCAGTCGAGCTGAAGACACATGCCTCGGCTCAACTGAGCCGAGGTGAAAGCCGAAGCTGGCCGAACGGCCTGCTACTGAAAGCTGGGCGGGGCCAGCCGTCATCTCACGGCTGGCTCCAGCCACTTGCAGAGACAGATTAGCGTCCCTGGTTATCAGGTAACCAGGGACGCTGATCTGTCATTACTCTTCAGCTATTGCTTCCTCTTCTATCTGTCATCATTTCAATCATTTTCTATTTTTTTTCTACTTTTTTTTACTGTTTTACTATTCTGCTCGGTATCACAGAAGGTACCGAGCAGAATAGCTCGGCGGCATTCGGCTATTCACTCACTGCTGTTGGGCATCTATGAGAATAGGCCGAACAGCAGCGAGTAGCCTGCCGGAGGTTCGGCTCAGCCGATCCAGATGTTGGATCAGCTGAGTCGAACTTCTTCTGCACTTTGGGTCGGCCGAACAGGCTGAGCATGTTCGGCTGACCCGAAGCCAGCCAAAGTCACCCAATGTATGGCTGATTTCAGCCGATATACGGCTGAAATCAGCTGTACAAGCCTGGCAGTTTTGGCAGTTTTGTGAATAGACCCCTTAATATATTGCAGCTTGCCAGTCTTTAGATTGTAGTGACTGCATTTTTCATACTTTCTAGAGAGACTTTCTGTTTCTCAAGATTCGGGTCCAAAGGTCAATTTGTTTCTTTATTCGGTTTCGTCTGAATATGACATTTTTGTTTGCAGATGCGTTAGATAATTATGAACAGATTTTTGTTGCAGCAAAGTGACATTGGAAAAAAAAGTGTGCCGTTTTTCTTCCACAGACTGTTGATCCGAGCAGGGGGGAGGGGAATGAGCATTTCCCCCCCCCCCCTCCCCAGTGCACCATACCAGGCCACATGCCCTCAACATGGGGAGGGTGCTCTGCCAGGAGATGACCCCCTGTAAAAGCACCGTATCCCCATGTCGATAAAGACAAGGGCCTCTTCCCCACAACACTGCTCCCGCATGTCAACAAAGGGGCGGAGCGACTCATGACATTGTGGGACTTATTCCACCCCTTTGTTGACATTTGGGAGCAGAGCTCCTTGTCTGTTAACTTTTATTAGTGCAGCACAGCCAGAGTTGTGAGCTTTCAAGATTTCTGGCAGGATCAACATTTTTTATTTGTTTATTTTATAACAAAACACTTTCAATGGTATATTTACTAGATCAAATGGAAGCAAATAAAAGAAGTGTATCCTAACATGCCCGTTAAACTCTACGAACACTTACCGGCCACTTTATTAGGTACACCTTGCTAGTACCGGGTCGGACCCCTTTTGCGTTCAGAACTGCCTTAATTCTTTGTGGTATAGATTCAACAAGGCGTTGGAAACATTCCTCAGAAATTTTGGTCCATATTGACATGATAGCATCACGGGCCCAAAGTGTGGCAAGAAAATATCCCCCACACTATTACACCACAACCAGCCTGAACAGCTGATACAAGGCAGGATTGATCCATGGTTTCATGTTGTTTACGCCAAATTCTGACTCTACCGTCTGAATGACGCAGCTGAAATCGAGACTCATCAGACTAGGCAAAGTTTTTCCAATCTTCTGTTGTCCAATTTTGGTGAGCCTGTGCGAATTGTAGCCTCCGTCTCCTGTTCTTAGCTGACAGAAGTGGCACCCGATGTGGTCTTCTGCTGCTGTAGCCCATCTGCTTTTAAGGTTTGTTGTGTTGTGTGTTCAGAGATGGTATTCTGCATTCCTCGGATGTGCCGAGTGGTTTTTTGAGTTACCGTTGCCTTTCTATCATCTCAAACCAGTCTGCCCATTCTCCTCTGACATCAACAAGGCATTGTCATCCACACAACTGCTGCTCACTGGATATTTTCTCTTTTTCGGACTATTCTCTGTAAACCCGAGAGATGGTTGTGTATGAAAATCCCAGTAGATCAGCAGTTTTTGAAATACTCAGATGAGCCCGTCTGGCACCAAGAACCATGCCACTTTCAAAGTCACTTAAATCCTCTTTCTTCCCCATTCTGATGCTTGGATTGAACTTCAGCAAGTTGTCTTCACCACCTCTAGATGCCTAAATGCATTGAGTTGCTGCCATGTGATTGGCTGATTAGCAATTTGTGTTATGAAGCAATTGAACAGGTGTACCTAATAAAGTGGCCGGTAAGTGTTTGTGTGTGTGTGTATATATATATATAGCCAAAAGTATTGGCAGTATTCAGGTGTTCCGTGACATTTCCTTGCTATTATATATATATAAGGAATGTAGGAATGTACCGATACCGTTTTTTCTGTATCAAGTACAGGTACCGATATTTACATTTCGGTACTCACCAATACCGAGTACCGTTACCGGTACTTCCGCTACCATGAAGCCGGCTTCCCAGGCAATCAAGAAGCCGGGCGGCGGGTAAAGACATGCTGTTTGGCCAGCTCTATGCTGTTTGGTCGGGATGCCGGCTTCCTGGCCAATCAGCATCAGGACGGCCAAACAGCATGGAGTCGGCTTACCGGCTAATCAGGAAGCTGGGCGGCGGGTTGTTACCCGCCACCTGGCTTCCTGGCCAATTATATTCCCTCGTGGCACTGCCAGTCAGAGGAAATCTCCCTCTGACTGGAATTTTCGGTATCGGGGGTAAGCATCAGATACTGAGCATACTCAGTATGAACACAAATATACTAAATACACTAAAATATACTAAGAACATTCCTTTTTGCTTCTATTCGCACAGAACGAAGGTTCACAGAGATGTTCAGGGTGAATGACTGTGCAAATTGTTTATATATTAGACCCCTATATGTAACACTACAAATAGCCTTAATAATTATGCTGTTTTTAAATGTTTCATGTGCTTATAAAATGAATACTCCGGCTGCTATAGAGTGCATAATAGAGAAATTGTTGTGACACAGTTCCCTTTGCAAGCACGGCAGACATTACATTACAGGGACCTGCTACTTGCAATATCAGTAGAAAGCAAGTAGCTGTATAACTTTCTATTTATTTACACAACAAAATCTATATAGCAATACTTCCAGTGATGGTATATAATTCAATATACAGTATGCTCCAGCTGTTGCACATCACAGGTGCAGGCAGATCAGTTGTGGTCATTCTTCTTGTGAATAACATTTAGGTGTACTATAGTATATATACATAATTGTAGTTTGTGATAACAGTTATTTTCAGCACTTACAGCCAATGAGAGATAAAAATAACCATTGTGTATCTGAAAATAGCAATCATTCTATATTTCCAAATAACACATACAGGGAATATAACCTACAGGGAGATAACAGTATAATTTGTATGTAAAATGCTATCGCTACACACGTTCTATATTGGACTTAATTCACTAAGCTATATTGATTAGTTGCCACAATGGCCATTACTTTTGACAAGTAGAGCTAGTGCGAGTAATAAATATCAGTCACTTGGCTTGAAATAACAAGGATAATTGCAAATAACATAGAGTTATAGCTTAGTAAATTAAGCCTAAAGAATACAGGTTTCATTTATACCACACACTTTCTACATATCCATGTGTTATTCCAGGAACTGACATTTGGAGATACCTGAAATCATCATAGCTAGATCCACTATGTAAAGGTTGAGTGGTGACTGCAATCCAGGACTTTCAGTCTGTCCTTGCTTGATTTCTTCAGGTTGCATTATTTCATAACTTTCCAGTGTCTGGGCTTCATTATACATATTCATTTTTCCATACTCAGCCCCGTGTGGGATCTTAGATCTGGGCGCATTTGACACTCTCAGGGTTTTATGTGGCATATACAGGCACCCTGGCTCAGTTCTTCAGGGAAATGTAAATCAAGCATTATTTGGCATAGTTTTGGCCTCATAAGGCATATATCCTAGTTTATACTTAGACCATTTGGGGAACATAAATCCAGTGGCATTTGGCACTGCCTTGGCTCCATGAGGCATGTAGATGTGGCTATGATGAGGCTTTTCAAGAAACATTAATCCAAAAACATTAGTCTTGCGTTGGCTCCATCAGGAATCCACATTTGCACTTGTTCAGGCCCTTTGAGGAACATTAATCTGGTGATAATGGCCATTGCATGAACTCCATGAAGTGTATACTTGTGTCCACATTGAGGTTTTATGGGGAACATGAATCCAGAGATATTTGGCATTACCTAGTCCCAATAACACTTACACACATGCCTATGGTCTGCATAAAGCATAAATCCAGAGGTATTTGGCATTGTTTGGGCTACATTAGGAAAATACATGATGTGTCCATGCTTAGGTCATTTGAGAAGCATCAATTCAGAGAGCATTTGGCATTGCCTGGGCTTCATTAAACATATGGATGTTTTCTTTATTCAATGACACTTCTAGTTAAGAAGTCACCTGAAGTCTGATAGTTGTTGCTTTGCCAGCTGTCAGAACTCATACTGAAAGGACACACTCTCAACAGAATCACGCAATAGAGTCCTATAAACAAGAGGAATGTAAAAATAACTAAAGGACTCTATATGAGGTAGTTACAAATGTCAAAATTAAGGGGCCTTTGATGGTCAGCTTTAAGAGTCATCCTGAGAAAAGCTAAGCTAAATAAGGGGATACTTGGAAATCATTTACTGGCAGTATTTTAAGACATTAGGCTAAGTCTTTATTCACAATATGTGATTTGGGATTCCTGCAGCAGGAACCTACAAATTCCTGCGGCATGAATTCCAAATCGCCCATTTAGATGCAGCCGCTGTCACCTGTTCAAGTTAATGATTGGGTAACATTAGCCATATTTGAAAGTGGCAGTCCGCTGGCACTCTGCATGTAATCACATGTAATCATATGTGATACGATTACATGCAGTTAGGAATAGAACACTGTCCCTGGATGCATCTATCATGCATCCAGGAACAGTGATCTATTGCTGACCGCATGTAATCGTATGTGATATGATCAGCAGCGTCACTGGGGGCGTGCGGACTGCGGGGACGTTAAAAAAACGGGGAGCAAACTGGAGAATGTCCATCTTCCGATCTGCTCCGTCTGATCAGACAGGGTGCGCTGTATAATGCACCTGGTGACACCAACCCTATTGATGCCTCTGGATATGATTACATGCGGAAAGCCAGCTTACTCCTGCTTTCACTCATGACTGCTGTCAGCAGATTATTGAAATGAATGGGTGACAGCGGCCACTTCTAAACACACATTCACTGTCAGTGTGACTGTAGCCCAGGGGTGCCCATAAGGTCGATCGTGATCTACCAGTCGATCGCGTAGCGATTCCCAACACATCACTTCAAAAAGCTCACAGTTTTTTTAGTTGTCAGATTATAACTGTCTTTTTACAGGGAAGATTTGCATCTGGTTCCTAAGGGGAAGTGCATACAGTGTATACAGCGCACACACCTATACTGGAAACTGTGTGTCATGGTCACTGACATGTGCAGACCACCTAAATATAAATACTGGCAACATAATTTTAAAAAAGCACTTAACATGGCTATCCAGAATAGTTTATCAAACACTACTATAAATAGATGTATGCATTGAGCGATTAGCACAATGTAAACTGCTTCCACATTACTGGAGATACCATAGTATACAGGCAAGAGAGGAAGAGCATATTTCACCTTTACTTCACTGCAGGAATGCTGCATTTCTAGTTCATCTCTCAGCAATGCTTGACTTCACAGACCGCTGCCTTGTTCTAGCAATTCACTGAATAATCTGTAGAGGGAGACAGAATACACTTATTGGAGTTTTTTTGGCTGGTCAACAATAACTGCAAATAAAGTGAAGCTGATTTGGAGGCATTTTATTTTTTCTGCAGCAAATTTTTAGTTACCTTATAGTTATCTTATACAGAAACTCATGAATACAATTTTCTTAAGCTGTGTCCTAAACAGATGCTATAGTATTTCTTTGAAATAAAAAGTATGCTATGTCCACTTCCAACACACATCCAAAAACAAAAGTGTTTGTTCCTTATAGGTCAGTGGGTAGAGTCGTACCTCTATGTCCTTTGGGTATATGGGCATCTGGAGCCTCTGTGTTATATTGCCAACTTACCCATTCCCCCATTCGCGCCAAATAACAGTGTAATGTCACCCACACATAGGGGAACATGGAAACTAATGTGTATCTTTTGACTTTTTTTCTCAGTGTGTTTGTCATGTTTGAGAAGTGTAGGTCTTTTTCTCATTTGACATGTGATTTTCACTGATTGCCAGGTTTGTGACAGGTTCACTTTAGGAATTCATGTCAGAATGAAACAAAAAAGAAAAAGCAGTGTTTCTCTCCTTGGCGGCCGGGAGCCGGAGACTCCCGGAGCGCCCGGGAGAGTTTGCTGTCTGGAGATCAGTGTCCCTGGTTAGCTGGTAACCAGGGACGCTGATCTCTCTGCAAGTGGACGGAGCCAGCCGTAAGATCACGGCTGGCTCCACCCAACTGTCAGAAGCAGGCTCGGCCATCTTAGGCTTTCACCTCGGCTCAGCCGAGCCGAAGCATATGCCTTCGGCTCGACTGAGCCGCTCGGCCAAGTTCGGGAGCTGTACGGGCTATAGTGATATACTGAACTGAAGGGGTCCTGGGGCCGTAGCTAGCCGAAGCTACGGCTAGATCCTTCGACTGCTTCGTGAATAGACCCCATAGTGTCCTATGTTGCTAGGTCACGGGTGGTTCTAGATGTCTGACGACATCTAGTGTATGTCGTTTCTAGGATGCAGGTGGCTCCTGCTGCCTAGTGTCCTTCGTTGCTAGGACACATGTGGTGCCTGATGCCTAGTGTATGTCGTTGCTACGATGCAGGTGGCTCCTGCTGCCTAGTGTCTTTTGTTGCTAGGATGCAGCTGGCTCCTAATACCTAGTTACCTTTGTTGCTAGAGTGCAGGGTGCTCCTACCAGTTAGTGTCCGTGGTTGCTAGAATGCAGGTGGCACCTGACGCTTAGTGTCCTTTGTTGCAGGGATGCAGGTGGCTCCTGACGCCTAGTGTCCTTCGTTGCTAGGACACAGGTGGCCCCTGACAGTGTCCTTCATTGGCAGGACACAGGTGGCTCCTAATAAAGTGGCTTGCCAAAGTATTCACCCCCTTGGCATTTTTCCTATTTTGTTGCATCACCACCTAAAATTAAAATGGATTTTTCTGGTGGTTTGTATCATTTGATTTACACAACAATTTGGAGATGCTAAATATTTTTTTATTGTGATACAAGCAGGAAATAAGACAAAAAATTAGAAAAACTTGAGCATGCTGAAAGTCAATACCGTGTAGAGCCACCTTTTGCAGCAATTATAGCTGCAAGTCTCTTGGGGCACGTCTCTATAAGGTTGGCACATCTAGCCACTGGGATTTTTGCCCAGTCTTCATGGCAAAACTGCTCCAGCTCCTTCAAGTTGGATGGGTTTCGCTGGTGTACAGAAATCTTTAAGTCATGCCACAGATTGTATTGAGGTCTGGGCTCTAACTAGGCCATTTCAAGGCATTTAAATGTTTCCACTTAAACCACTTGAATGTTGCTTTAGAAGTATGCTTAGGGTCAATGTCCTGCTGGAAGTTGAACCTCTGCCCCAGTCTCTAATCTTTGGCAGACTGCAACAGGTTTCCCTCAAGAATTTCCCTTTATTTAGCGCCATACATCATTCCTTAAATTCTGACCGGTTTGCCAGTCCCTGCTGATGAAAAACATCCCACAGCATGATGCTGCCACCACCATGCCTCACTATGGGGATGGTGTTCCCGGGGTGATGAGAGGTCTTGGGTTTGCACCAGACATAGCATTTTCCTTGCAGGCCAAAAAAGCTAAATGTTAGTCTCATCTGACCAAAGTACCTTCTTCCATATGTTTGGGGAGTTTCCCACATGCCTTTTGGTGAACAGCAAACGTGTTTGCTTATTTTTGTCTGTAAGCAATTGCTTTTTTTTGCACACTCTTCCATGAAGGCCAGCTCTGTGAAGTGTACGACTTAAAGTGGTACTATGGACAGATACTCCAATCTCCACTGTGGATCTTTGCACCTCCCTCAGGGTTATCTTTGGTCTCTTTGATTAGTGCTCTCCTTGCCTGGTCCGTGAATTTTAGTGGGCGGCCCTCTCTTGGCAGGCTTGGTGTGGTGCCATATTTTTTCCATTTTTTAATAATGGATTTCATGGTGTTCAGTGGAATGTTCAAAGTTTTGAATATTTGTTTTATAACCAAACCATGATCGGTACTTCTCCACAACTTTGTGCCTGACCTGTTTGGAGACCTCCTTGGTCTTCATACTGCCGCTTGCTTGGTGGTGCAGACTCTGGGGCCCTTTAATACAGGTGTGTGTATATATACTGAGATCATGTGACACTTAGACTGCACACAGGTGGCCTTTATTTAACTAATTATGTGACTTCTGAACTTCTTAATTCCAGGTGGTAATGCAACAAAATAGGTAAAATGCCAAGGGGGTGAATACTTTTGCAAGCCACTGTACCTAGTTACTTTGTTGGCAGGACACAGGTGGCACCTGCCAGCAGTGGCGGAACAACCGCTGGTGCGGGCACCGGGGCCTGAGCCTAAGGGGGGCCCAGTATCTATTCAAACACAGCCCCCATCTCTGCGCCGGGAGTGATCACATTGGCTGACGCGCCCCCTGTGTGTGACGTGTCCATCTAAGCGCGCCCATGTACTCAGGCAGCTGTCTGCTGGGTCCTCACGGCCGAGGCCCAGGGCTGCCCCCTGCAGTGCCGGTAGGTTTTTTTAAAATTCTCGGCTCCCTCCACAGTTTTTGGCGGCTGACGGGCCCCCTCATCTCTGTTCCAGGAGTATCAGGTCTTTCCGACACTCCTGGCGCAGAGACGAGGGGGCCCGTCGGCC
>NW_017306442.1:696601-726865 GCF_000935625.1 Nanorana parkeri | reverse complement strand
GTAGAGGGAGCTGAGAATAAAAAAAAGCCTGCAGGCACTGCAGGGGGCAGCCCTGGGCCTCGGCCGTGAGGACCCAGCAGACAGCCGCCTGAGTACACGGGCACGCTGTCTCTGAAACACACACTGGGGTGGTTTTCTGCAGCCCCCCCCACCAGGAAACAACATTGGAGTGAGCCCACTCCAGTGCTGGAGTGGGCTTTGCTGTATAAAGTACAACTGGTATTTGTAGTTCTATATAGCAGGTCCCATTCTGCATTGCAGCAATGCAGAATGTCACCCCCTATAGAGGACTTACTGCCTGCCAGCTAGTGCCCATGGTTGGTAGGACGCAGGCAGTCATTCAGGGCCGACATGTCAACTCAATAGTGCATAATCGAGCTGATCACACATGGTTGATATTAACGTATTGGCCCTGAGTAGGCCAATAGAGTACATTTGTGCTGTATGCATGTAAACGTTAACACAAAACTCTACAAGCTTACAGTGTAAAATACTGTTTGTACACAGGTCTGTGGATGCAGATTTTTCCATTTTAATTTTACAGATCTACTCCGGACAGACAGCGCGAGTTGAGGGAGCTTAACAAGTGGCTCCGGAGCTGGTGTCAGAAGGAGGGATTTGGTTTCCTGGAGAACTGGGCTGACTTCGCAGTCGGCTACCGGCTCTACAGCCGAGATGGGCTGCACATTAATGGGGGAGGTGCAGCATTTCTGGGGGGGGAAATGGTAGAAAGACTGGAGGAGCTTTTAAACTAGAGAATGGGGGGAGGGCATAAAAATAAAATTACTTAAATTAAATGGAGATAAATGAATTGTAGATAAAAAAAATACAGAAAGAAGTAACAGAGGAGTAGATAGTGGGCTCACTATAGTCAACACAGTTAAAATAGTAGAAACAGTCAATGTAGCAAATACGTTGTCAGAAGTGAATAAAATTAGAAATGAACGACCTATGTCAAGGCCAAACAATAAAACTAGTGTCCCATAACAAGACAGGAATTAAATGTATGTACACCAACGCTAGAAGTCTAGTAAATAAATTAGAAGAGCTTGAAATTATGATACGCGAAGAGGACTTCGATATAGTGGGTATAGCAGAAAGCTGGCTAGACGACACACATGATTGGGCTACTAATATAGAGGGGTATAACCTGTTCAGGAGGGACAGATGTGGGAGAAGGGGGGGGGTTTGCATTTACGTTAAAAACTATCTAAATATGCATATATGGGATGATATCACGTCAAACAGTAGAGAAGACATGGAAACCTTATGGCTGGAGCTCGATATGACGGACACTAGCCGTAAACTTATTGTGGGTATTTGCTATAAACCTCTGAATATAGGGGAGGAGGTGGAAGCAAATCTACACTCCCAAATAGAAATAGCTGGGAGGGAGGGCAATGTAGTCGTGATGGGCGACTTCAATTACCCGGACATCAATTGGGCTAATGGTACCTCAGGATAGACAAAGGCGGACCGATTTCTGAACATGTTGCGAGACAATTTCATGGACCAGATGGTAGAGGTTCCAACTAGGAAAAATGCCATCCTAGATTTAATCATTACTAATAATGCAGAGTTAATTGAGGATATTATAATTGGGGAGACACTGGGTAATAGTGATCACAATGTGATTACTTTCAATATTGAATACAGGAAAGGAAAGAGGGCGGGACGGAAAAGAACCCTAAATTTCAGAAGGGCCAACTTCGATAAGCTGCGCAACCTAGTGGGAGAAATAAAAAAGGAAAACTTATTTCACAACCTAAACTCAGACCAAATGTGGCACTGTTTTAGGAACACATTACATATTGCTATTTCAAAGTGTATACCTTTGGGTAACAAAAGCAAAAGATCAAAGACTAAACCTATATGGCTAAATAAAACTGCAAAACTACACGTCAAGGCCAAGAGAATGGCATTTATAAAATATAAGATGGAAGGGATGGCATTGGCGTTCCTTAACTACAAAGAATGTAATAAAAGATGCAAACTAGTAATCCCGGAAGCTAAAATAGGGTGCAAAAAGCATATCGCCACAGTTAGTTAAAAAAAAACCAAAACATTCTACCAATATATTAACAGTAAAAAGGTAAGAAAGGAGCAGATAGGCCCAATAAAGGACGAAAATGGGAAGTTAGTCACAAATGACAAGGAGAGGGCCGAGGCGCTGAACAATTTTTTCTCCTCGGTATACACTCAGGAGGGAAACGGGTTTGACATTCATGATAAAACACATAGTTCAAAACAAAATATACCACAGTGGTTGACGGAAACCGGGATACAACAAAGACTTAAACTGCTCAATGTAAATAAAGCAGTGGGACCAGATAACCTGCAGTCCAAGGTAATTAAGGAACTAAGCCAGGTTATAACAAGACCATTATTCCTCATTTTTAAGGACTCCCTAATGACTGGTAGAGTCCCATGTGATTGGCGGAGGGGTATGGTAGTTCCAATATTCAAAAAGGGGGCTAGATGCCAACCTGGGAATTGACCCCAAATACTATGTAACTAAAATCTAAATGCAGCGTAGGTATGCTTAAGTTTACACAGCTGTGTGAATGGGTTTATAGAAAACAATGCATCTGCATTCAGATCATTCAAAAAAATGCTGTAGTTAAAAAATGCTGCGTTTTTGCAGCCACGTGCAAAAGCCCTAAATAAGCTTGTGGGTATGTGTGGTGTACTCCCTTTTATAAATAATAAACATGTTACATACTGTAAATAATTGTTTCATGATAGGGCTTATAGACTGACCCTGTTCCAGGCTAATTCATCCAAGAATTTACCGTTACATAATTTCGAGCAAATATTTTTACTAAAACCGCACTCTTTTGATGTATTTTAGGTATACTCAAAATGGATGTAGCCTTCTACAGGCACTCAGCGGCATCCTTTCTTCAATGGTCCTCACTGTGTAGGCAGCATTGTTTATTTTGTTTTTCCAATGACATATTGCCTGTCCTATCTGCTCTATATAGTTTGTCACAGGCAGCATGCCATCACTCTTCCTGACCTCCACTGCCAATAGATGACTTGTCGGAGAGTCCCCAGGCCTTTGGACGTATTAGGATTTCAGTGTCATTTACAGAGATAATTTTAGAGAGCATGTGTCTGGTCCTTTCACTTCTTCTCATGGGCCTCCGCTGGTAATTTGAGTGGTAGGAACGGCAGACGCTCCCCGGCCACAGACAATCACAAGTAGATCTTCTGTTTTGCTCAATCATTAATCTGTTGCTCTGCAGGAAATAGGCTGGTGAATTAAAGGTGGACAGGAAGGAAAAAAACAGGAAACGTGCCCACAAATACAAAATCTCTGTGTTTGTACACTTCTATTGTTGCGTATGCTTCGTACAATTGCTATTCTTATATAAGACAAGGTTGTGTTAGGATAAGGATAACTTTTAAGGGTTAATTAGTTTTAGAGGCCTAATTTTAATGGTTAGGGTAGATTAGGTGCTTATTTTTATCTTTATTTTAGAGGTTATCTTTAAATTTTAGGGGGTTATAGTAGCCCTAGATGAATGGAATTTAGACCCCTTTCACACGGGCAGTCCCAAACACAGGAAACCCAATGAAACTCTATCTACAACTCCGCCCCAACCTACATCACTGATCTCATCTCAAAATATCACCCAAACTGTCCTCTCCGTTCCTCTCAAGACCTCCTGCTCTCTAGCTCTCTCATTACCTCCTCCCATGCTCGCCTCCGGGACTTCTCCAGAGTGTCCCCCATCCTCTGGAACTCCTTACCCCAATCTGTCCGCTATCTTCTACGCTGCCCACCTTTAGGCGATCCTTAAAAACCCATCTCTTCAGGGAAGCCTACCTCATCTCAACATAACTGGCTTTACCTCCTCCAATAACTCAATTCAAACGATTATTACCTTTTGTATCACTTGCAGGGCCCTCCCAACCCTATTGTTCTGAAACTGTATTGTACTGTAAATTGTATTGTAACTGTACTGTCTCCACTATTTTGTAAAGCGCTGAGCAAATTGTTGACGCTATATAAATCCTGTATAATAATACTAATGGGCAGCTGGATGGAAACTGATGTGGGCCCGATTGCCTCTGAGTCCGTTTACTGCTGAAAAAAACGGAGGTTTGCATCCTCCATTTTTTCAGATGTAAACATGACACATTAGATATAAATGGACACATGTCTACTTACATGCGACTCCCCATAGGCCTAACATGGGTCCATGCAGTTCAGTTTTTTCCTCCATCTCAAGATGGAGGATAAAACTGGACGGACACAGATGTCACAAAAGTGCCATCTGTTCCATAATTCTCAGATCAGCAGAGGACCTGTGCATGGATCCCCTGTTGATCATAGCGGACGGGTACCTGTGTAAAAGAGACCTATGTTTGATAAAGAACTGCATATTAAACAATTGCCTTTAAAAAAAAAAAATCCTTCTTTGCAAGGTCTCAGTGTTGCTGATCTCCTTTGCATGGTATCTCCCAGGGTGGATTACCTAGCAGATTCCAACAGTGGACCAGGTCTGTGTTATGTATTTAGATTTAAGCCCTGTTCCCACTAGCCTGCTTCTTAAAGTACACACTATTAGCGGGTGGGCAAGTGTGTTCTGACAGCTCCGGTGGGTGGCAGCTCATCACACTGTCTAAATTTTTTCTTTTTTTTAACTTTATTTGCAAAGTATACACTCAATTTAGGTCCCTGCACAGCAGTGTGGTGTACAGTGCTGCAGTCTGGTCTGTTGCACTGTGAAAAAATACAGCATGTTTGTATTTTTTCGCAGCACATTGCAGATCACAACCGGATTGTGGTGTGAGTGAATGGGGCACATAGAGAACAATTGTTTTCATTGTGCCCTAGCAGTAACTGGCCTTATCCAATTACTGAATACTGTGAATTTTCACAATGCTTTTACGTGCTATTCATTCGGCTCAGTCCTTTCCCTCAAGGAGCTTACAATCTAAGGTCCCCATCTCATGCATGCATACAGGGCCAATTTATACAGGAGGTAATTAACCTTCCAGTATATCTGTAGAGTGTGAGTATGCAAGCACATGCAGACTCATTGCAGATAGTATCCTTGCTGAACCTGGAATCTAAGTGATGCAAGGCAGAATTGCAAACCACTGAGTTACTGTGCTGCCCAATGGGTGACAAAGAGCTGTTCCACTGGATGTACACTCATTTCTTTGGGAGTGTCTCTTAATTATTTAATTTACTGTAAAGCAAAGCGGAACAGTAGATCTGTACATAACCGCTAAAAACTCATAGATGTTTTCAGGGACTTCCTTTTAAAGGGTGACAGCCAGTTGCCCTTCTGTGTTGCCAAACATGCCCCAGGTTGGGACTACATGGGGTTGTGCCGACACACATTACACAGGTATGGTCCATCATTGTCATTATCAGAAAGCAGGTCCAGAGCTGATGTTTTGGCCAATGTTATGTAGCTTACAATGTGCAGCCAATGTTGGAGTGAGTGCAGGAATGGTCAGGAGGAGAGAAACAGCACTGAGATTTACAAAAGAATGAAAAAAAGATGAAAACTTTACTATATGAAAAAAACATGGCAGTAATTAATGAAACACTGTGCTGTGCAAACTAGATGTCATCAAGCTAGGGGTACATATTGGTTATGTGTTTAGATGAAGCACTGAGATCTTGAGGAATGCTGAATTAAGTTTTACTTGCTTAGAAGGACATTGCATCAGAACAGGAGGGAGCCGCTGCCAAAGCAGCATGAGGAGAGAGAGATAGCCACTCATTTTGCGAGGATTTGCTTATTGTTTTGGATTGCACATTCATCACCTCTGAATTGAACTGTGAGACTGTTATTAGCAAGGGTTTTCACTGATAGAAGGCTTCCTTCTAGGTCTGGGACATACAGAAGATTTTTCACGGGGATACTCTGCTTGTCCCCTGATGGTGTGAAGCAGTTCAAGAATCCTTGACTGTTACCTTCTGCAGTAATACTTTTCCCGTTTGCTAGGAAAACTTTGTTCTTTGCACTGAAATCAATTTCTGTGAAAAAGGGCTCGTAACTAGTCATGTGACTTGTTGCACACCATATGTGACTTGAGTCAATACACGTGGTATACTGTTCTGAGTCATTTTAAAGGTAGCGCTCCATGATGTGCCTGCAGTTGTCTTTGTAGCTGCCTTAGATCTTTCTCTTGTAGGTGCCTTTCTCTGCTCAGCTTTCCAGAATGAACAGTGCTTTTTCAGGTGGACAGTCTTTTTACAGCTAAAACATGCTCTGCTTTCTTTGTTTTGCTTTGCGCTCTAATGCGCCTTAAGGGCTTTCTAATTTTCTTCATTGTGCATATTTTCTTTCCTTCTGACATATTCATCGATTCATTTACCTTTGGCGTATTCTTGTGTTAGTTCCTGCTCGGATCTGGTTTCTTCTAGAGCATTAATAAGAGCATTGTATGACTCTGGAAGGCTGCATAGCAGTAATGCCACCCCGTGGTTATCTTTAATTTCCTCTCCTGTTGCACGTAGTTGTTCTACAATTTCCAGCATGGCATTCACATGTTCACACCCATTTCCTGGCCCTTTTCTAGCCTCATCTTATATAGATTGCGTAGCAGATATAGTTTACTGTTTAGGTTTGAACGCTCATGCAGTTATTGTGATGCAGTCTACATAGCTTTAGCTGTATTTTCTTATGTGTGAGCTGGTCATCTCCCACTAGAAGACTTATAATTGCTTTTGTTTTGCCTTTTCTTCTTGTCCCATTCCTCCACGGGTCCATTACTGGGTTTGTCTGTACACAGTACTTGCCACAAGTCGTCTTTGCTTACCAGCATTTTAAGCTTGAACCTCCATAGCTGGTAGTTGGTATTATTGAGCTTTGTGACTGCAAACTTCATATCTGAACTATTTGCCATCTTTCAATAGCTTGGATGTGGCTCTTGACTTGCAGTGTTCTGTTCAGTGCCTGGGCTCATAACCTGTTGGTTATGTGTTTAGATGAAGCACTGAGAACTTGAGGAATGCTGAATTAAGTTTTACTTACTGGGTACAAGGCCGTGGTTGATCCCAGAGGTGCTGGGATACACATGAGAATGAACGTATACCTCTGCTCTTTGGCCTTGAAAGGATAAATACATGTCTATTACTAGCCTTGGTTCACTTAACTAAGCGAAACTTTTGATTTATTTGATATTTACTTTTTGACGAATTCTTCCCCAGGATTCCTTTAGGAATACAATGATTTTGTAACAGTGCCCCCCGAGGCAGCTTCCAGCTTTAATTCCAAATATAATTGCAAAGTGTATCAAAACATTACTGTATATCATTTACTTTCTCAGTCAGTAATGACAGCACAGTATCCCCCTGTCACAACACATTAATGGAGAGAAATCATCTGTCTGGCATTGGGTTCACAGTAAGATGAAAGGTCTGCTGGGCACGCAACCATAAACATGTCTCTTTCTCTTTCCAGCCTACAATCTCATTACTAAATGGTAGTTTGATTCCCAGGACGCAGCACAACAAGACAGGGAAGAATTCACAAATCTATATACTGTAGACACCTACCCAATTGACAAACTGTTATGCTTCGGCAGGCAGTACCCACAGAATGGGATAATCAACATAATCTAATGTAGTGCCGCTAGTAATGAAGGAATGTCATGGACCAATACATATAGGAACATAACATAATGACTGCTTGATATTTTAGAGCCCATTTACTAATTGTTGCATGCTCATGCAAATTATTTACGGTTTGCATGACTTTTGTCTAATATTCACAATGCATCATTTGTAAAAAGCTTTGGCAGAAAATACCATTCATTCCCTTAGATTTATAGATTGTGAAGCTGTTTCCAGTACAGTATTAATTAAAACGGGTCTGCTGTTTTGTGACCCCTCTATCTAATAACACACAGGTTCTCCCCTCTAGCATTTCCTAACTATGAATGGAAGCTGTAGTTCAAAGCAGAATTCCAGAGAAATAGAGAAAACCCTTTTTCCAGTTATAAATTAATTTAAAGATCATTAAAGTGTAACGCCAGCCAATTTTGTATATTTTCTTCCATTTGGGATAGGGTTAGAACCTCTATTAGGTTTTCATCGTTGTCTCCATCAGGGATATTTCCTATCCCCAGGGACTCAACATGAAGGGGAAATCGTGCCAAAATAATACAAATTCCACCTCTGTTATGATTGGACAAGTGTGATGGAAGATATTCCCTTTAATTCTGTTCCAGTGACAACCATTAAACTTTGGAAATTCCCATAACTTTGTCTGGTGAGGCTAGATCACAGAAAGCAATACAAACCTGCAAGAGGTTCGACACTCTATCAAAAACTAGAAAACAAAAGTTCTGGCTGGAGTCATACCTAAACTGTAATGTTGTATTGAACTGACATAGGTAGCAGTAATTGTGTTGCTGTCTGCTCCTTGTAATCCCTATACATCAAGTCTTCAACTGAGACAGAGTGGGCAGCAGGATAAGCTCTTCATCAGTGCTTCACAACTCCGGAAACATTCCTGAAGAGGAAAGAGGAGAATGATGATCTCATCAATGTGCACAGGCTAGAGCAGGTCCTAGGCCTGGCTGTATTGTTTAGCATTAGTGTTTATTGCATAGAGGATTCTGAAAATAAAGGACCTAGCTGTGCTGTCTAGCAGTACAGTCATAAGACTGGCTGAACAGAATTACAAATACTTGAGCAAGTCAACAGTTACCATTTACATATTTTACCTTTCTTTTTGTGGATTCTGGCTTTGAAGTCTTGCATACAACAACAATGCCAATTAAAACTTGGTATCACAGCCCACATATTTAGATACCGCTCTTTTAAGGGACTAATTGCAAATAAACTGCATTCACTTCAAGAGTTGGTGAAGCAAATACAAATAATGGTGAAATTGAATACTATCTACTCATCTATCCGTAGATGGGACCTTCAATCAACTTGAGGTGATCTTTCACATCACTAACAAACAATTTTTCAGATATCTTTCTCTGCCATGCTTTTTTTCTACCAAGTTCAGCTCCCTCCGTTTACAAATGACCAGAACTCTCTCCTGTTGCAGTGGCTAAAGCTGGTCTGGTGAGGAAATTATTATATTCTCTTGGGCCAACCCCTGACCCAACCTGCCTTGAGGGGTGAAATCAGTTGCCTAGGACAGATTCTTCTGGACAGTTAGCACTGTCCAGAGACAAGGCTGGTCCCATTGGTGTCTGTACAGACAGAATGATTGCACTAGTATTGTTTCTTCCAAACAACTTAGACTGACCGAAAGTGAGCGTTTGTTTTAAACATACATGGCAAGGTTGCGCAGCCTTAGCTCTGACTCAGCAGGTAACATGTCAGACCGCAGCAGAGTGACTACTATTTCCAAAAAGCAGAAGTCCTCTCTGTGGAACACCAGGGGAAGTCTGCTCTGGCACTGGTGCAAATGAAAACGGCAAGACATTTAAAATTTAGCTGTGCTAAAGCAATAAACTTGCTCCTTAAAAAAAATAAAAAATAGAAAAATGATTTAATTTTTGTAAATGGGTAGCAGAATAGGAGGGGGTGGGGGATAAAATCAGGCCATGTTTAAATTTTGTTTGAAGGTCCACTTTAGATTAGCTAACAAAGATTACCATTTAAACTCTATGTTTTCTTCTTTGTTTGTAAAGGCTGACAAGGTATTACAATCTTGTTAAAATAACTCTGCTATGAGGAAACCACTGCTGGTCTCCTTTGTAAAAATGAAAGTTGAAAGTCTGTCTTAAGTACTACACAGACCATAACAAGTGCGCTTTAAATGGGTTTTAGAAAAGCATCAGACATCTTAGTTCTATATTTGTTCTGGGTCAGCAACCCAGAGAGAATTGATGCCAACCCATCATCATGACAGCCAGAAAGCTAGCATTTCCAAAGGAGAGTTTAGCAATGGCAGCCCCTATGGTCCTCTCATGTCCCTTTAAGCTATAATGAAAACCTTGAATATTTCAAATTTATAATTTTATAAGGCAGGTAGAATTTTTGGGGGATTTTTGGATAGATGATTAGAAGTTGCTACCACTCCCCCCACCCAGAGTTCAGAATGGTGGTGCTGAAGTGGGCACAGATAAAATTGTATCAGCGATTGGCTCATTACTTCTTTATAAACAGGCTATTCTACTTTTTTTTATTTCTTCTATTCAACAGATGGACACACTTTTGATAATCCTACTAAATAATTCCTTCCAACTAGTTTAAAAAATGCAGGAGATGGTAAACTACAAATGAAACCCTGTAGTAGAATATTTGAGGAAAGAGTTACTAGGATTGCACGGCCAAGAAAGCCGCAGGGCAGAGCTGAATTTATTAAAGCTTCATCTTTGAATATCTCCAAATATTTGTCCAGCTTGCACAGCTGCGGATTGTGTGAGTTGCCAGGTGTCCCGGGGAGAGACGAGGACCGCGCAGGGCAATGTCACATCACCCCGTGTAATGTTCCACACTCTCTGAAGAATATTTTACCAGTGATAATCTACAATAAGATATTGCCTTCTCAGCATATGGCCAATTCAGTTAGCATATAACATACAGCAAGAAATACGCTTCCATCTGGCACAATCCAATTAGGAAAAGGGTGCGGTAGAAGATAACCGGCATACAAAGAGTTTATATTTATCTATACATGGTTCTATGTAACATGTTGTGCTTGGACTTGTAGCAACCAAGGCTTTTACCAATTTACATTGACTGCACTGTTAAGAAATTCATTGTGATGGGTTGCTGTGGGTTACTTTTTTGTTACATAGTCCAAAGATATACCTTTGTATATAATGGACCATAAGGATTTTACAATAAAGCACGACAAGGGAAAATAAACAGCTAATCGGAATTCAAGCTAGAAAAGTCAAATAAATGAGAGATGGGCTCTGATTGGCTATGTAAGGAAAAGATGGTGGCCACGCATGCGCAAAAACTTGCATTTCATAAACAGGAAAACGTTCTCTAGTGCACATGCATGCACAAGCAGAAGTGCACGGGAAGACGCGCAAACGGCCGTCGCTCAGGAAGTAACATCTCACTTTACCATTTCCCTGCCAATGACATAAGGCATACGGCGGAACAAAACTGTTCCTAAACCGCCAGGTCAGTACGCCTTACATCAGTAGCATTTACCGTTCCGCTATAAGCTCATGGTCGTTATATCACTTATAAAAACCCCAGTGGTGATTAAATATCACCAAAAGAAAGCTCTATCTGTCCCTAAAAAATTCATTTCAGTACAGCGTTGCATGACGGAATAAATGTCAGTCAAAGTAGTGCAGCGCTGAATACTGAAAAATGGCCTGGACAGGAAGAGGGTTTAATATCCCTGTCAGCAAGTGGTTAAAGTCCACTGCACCCCTAAAAACCACCAAAAACACCCTAATTATCACGTACCTGGTGGGGAGCCGAGTTGTGAGGAGGCCTCCTTTGCAGCACGAGTTCCACACCCCTGAATGTGGAGACAGGATTAATGCTCACCTTTTCTCCAATGCATTTCGCTGAAATGTCCCAGTAGTTGCAAAGGTTTACAGTCTCGATCATTCCTACTAATGAAGTTTAGGTTCTTAAAGGGGGAATATGTGTACAGGTGTCAGTTTAGTGAGCACTGATTCACAGCCACTGATCACTGATAATTGACACTGTGAAAAAATACAGCTCTCTGACAGTAACTGATGAGTCATGAGCGTTTAAGAATATGTAGGGGTGGAATAAAAAACAAATTGCACATTTTACAGTGTTGCATTTTCATAAAATATAATAAGCAATGAAATAATTTATCAGTGCAGACATTGGAATCAGACAGTAGAATTCATAGTAGTAGTTCTGAGAATTATAATACCACAAGGGATGTACATAGTTTGCACTTAGTTCCTGATTATTATCAGAGTGCAAGGCCCAGATTTCCCCCTGACTAAGAGGGGAAATAATTGCAATAATTCTGGAGTGCTGATTGCCAGGGAATGGAAGTAATGTGGCCTCTGGTTAGTGCGGCAGTTTTATAAGAACATTTTCCAACGTTTCCCTACAAATTCTTAGTCTGGCCTCTCATGAATTATACTTACGGCATCTCCAGACCAACATATTACATTATAACCAGGGAATGTCTGACTTTTTCAGGGCCTAAAGGTTGCAGACTTTAGTCTGAAGAAAATGTATTATGCTATCTAGAGCAATTATCCAGCTCTGAGCAATGAGTTCACTTGTGAAATTACCATTGCAATATATTTAAATGGATCCCCTTCTTTTCTGCCAAACCTGCCACATACTGCTATTTATATTGATAACATTGGAGCCCTGTGCCTTTTGGCATTGCCAACATTTTCTGATTGCAGCAAATGGATTCACCCCAAGTGCTTCCCTTTCCCCCAAAGATTTGCAAAAGAGCAGACTATGGAGGGCCCTTTTGATATTCATATGACCTTCCTTATACTCTGCATTTTTCAAGATAGCGCAGGAAGGTGAAGGTAAGAGAACTGGTAGAATATGAGCAGGTAGTGGTGGTTGGTGGCTCAAGATCTATATGCATGTTTATTTAGGCAATGGCACGCCAAACTATGATTACTGTGACTTTGAGGTTAGTTGCTGCAATGGTACTTGTTGGGGCAGTTTTTGAACTTACCTAGCTGTCAGACACACGGATGACATCTGATTCCCATCAGCACTAGACCCAGTGGCAGTCTCACCACAAAACTCAGAGCGCCTTCCCAAGCTGATACAAATACCACTGACCCAGTGTTAGTGTGCTGTCAGAGACTCTGAGAACGTGGTATTTATTTTTACACTGTAATAGCAAAAATGTACCCATTTGGGCTGAGTATGGAAGGGTGTGTTGCTGCAGTGGTGGAAGGCACAGAAGTGCACGTCAGTCAAGTGGTGGCATGCAGGAGGGGTAGTGGGATAAGTGGGATAAGTGAAAATGGTGCTTATAACTGGTGCATGTGTAGTAGCGACACAATTTGGCATTTAGTGACAGTGCTGCTGACTTTCTCTAACCTGCAGCAATCTCCGCCGATACTCATCACTGAGAACTTATTTGCAACCTATACAGGTCACATTATTTACATGAAAGCCACAAATAAGTTATTGATGATGTGAGACTTTCTGTGCTGGAAGCTGATTGCTGGTATGTGCGGGGATCACTGCAGATTACAGTTGAGCAGCAATGGGACTAAATGCAGGGTGCAGGTCACACTGCCTGTGCAGTAGCAGTATAGCCCCATAGACTTCTATGGGGACAGACGACTGACTCATCTGTGTAGTTTCATTGTGCGCATTGCAGGCAGCGGCAGGGAGAGGACGAGAGGGATGCAGATAAACATTGCGGTGGAGCACTGGTGGAAGGGAGGGAGAATAGGCTAAATAAGCACAGCGGGGGGTGAGGGTTAAGGAAATGGTCAGAAAATGATTTTTAAACGTTTCCCTAATGTTTAAAATGAATATTTATGATATATATACTGTATGTTTTCCATGTGTTGCATGACAACTTGACTTTTAACAATAACAGCATTTGGCTTAAAGGAGAATTATGAGGTGAGTGCTTTTCACTCACCTCATAGTTCTAGCTGACCTGTGACAATGAGACTGTCACAGGTCGGCTCAGTAGATCGGGATTGAAAGTATTTCAAACATATTTGCTAATATCTCAAACATAATAAAGCAGCTCTAATTTAATAAGTTAGAAGTTTTTAAAAAACATATGGAAAGCTTATAGTGCCTGCCAATTTGGAAGTACCCCTTCTAAGTCCCCATCACATATCACATTGCCAGCAATACAAATGTAAATACTGAGACACCTTCTCATGTCCTTCCATCGTGGTATGTTAATGTATATGCGTTAATGGACTGCACCGCATTTCGGGTCCCTTGGCTCCTACTGTACTTTTGCATTGGGGTGCCATTCTAAATGAATAGCACCGTAATGCACCACGCAAAGTGCGTTGTGGTAATTTGTGCTGAAACACACATTACAGCAATGCATAGGTCTGAAATGGGCATAAAGGTTACAAAAGGTTTCTGTTGGGCACAAACTGCTCATTTGTGTCTAGGTAAAAAAACAAAAAAAACAAAGATATACCGGTACTTACCCAAAGCGCCGAGCCGGTTTCTTCTTAGAACGTTCCTTGGAGTGTCTCATCTTTTTTTCAATAATGAATCCAGAACTTCCTGTCCCGGACACAATCACAAGAGACAGAGCAGTCTCCAGCAGTCTACCATCTACTATCTTGGAACAGGGGAGAGGGAAGAGGTTTGCCTTGCTGTGTCTGTGTGTTTGTGGAGACACATACAGCTTACCAGCACACACAAGGGTGGCTCCATAGGACCCTGCAAGGGAAAGAAGCCACCCTAAAACAGGAAATCAGGGCCCGTGTTCATGGAACCAGCTGATTCTTCATAAAGCTAAAACTTTTAAACATCAAGGAGCAGCATCCATCCTAAGTAATTTAATCAGCATTTGAAATATCTTAAAACCTTTTGACTTTAAAGGAGAACTTTGAGGCGAGTGAAAATCACTCAGCCTCATAGTTCGAGCCGACGTGTGACAATGAAACTGTCACACGTCGGCTCAATAGATCGGGAAGTGAGCGAACACATACCATCATTTGCTCACTTCTCGATCATGTCCCTGCAGAGAGCCGTGACTGTCACTCACGACTCCCTGGAGGGATTCCTCCCCTCTCCGATCCTCCAGCGCTGAATGGCGGAACGGACAGGGGAGGGGGCGGGCACAGCTGGCTCTGCCTCTAGATAGGCAGAGCCAGCTGTCACTCACGCAGCTGGGTGGATCTCGACAGCATTGTCGGGATCCGTCCCGGCTGCAGCGGTCTCAGTATACCGCGAGCTGTAGCTTGCGATATACTGAGCTTTGGGTCACGGGAGCAGGTTAGTATATGTCCTCCTGTGATCCTTAGGAGAACTATGGGGAAAAACACTTACTCCATAGTTCTCCTTTAATATCACTTTAAAGCCTGAATATTCAGATTCCTGCATGTGCCTAAGCAAACTGGGTACTTTTTTAAGTTTTCATTAGTTGGGATTTAATTTCAAAACATCATCCTGCTTTTTCAGCAGACGAGAGTTCCCCTTTTACCACTTGCCAGCTCTCCATTTATATACATGCATGCTCTAGGCTGTGTGGATGCTGTAAATAAACAGCGTTCTTTTCCCCTGCTCGTGCAAACAGGACACTGTAAACATTTTAACCACTTGCTGACCGCGGTGTTAAATCCCCTTCCTGGCCAGGCCATTTTTCAGTATTCAGCGCTGTGGTACTTTGACTGAAAATTTAAAAGAAAAACTGTTTCCCCTATATTAAAATAAAAAACATTTATTATTACCCAAATTGTTTGGTAAAATATAAAAGACGGGGTCACGTTGGGTAAATAGACACCAAACATGTGAAGCATTAAAATTGTGCGCGCCCGCAAAACCTCAAAAAACTACAATACCCAAATTTGGCCATTGGTGACGCTTTAAAAGCTTTTACCACTCATCAGTTTAGTGTTATCCATGATTAAGGGCACTAAAATGATTGCTCTCACTCCGACACCAGGACCAGCTAACCAGGGACACTGATCTCCAGACAGCAAACTCTCCCGGGCGCTCCGGGAGTCTCCCGCTCCCGGCCACTCAGGAGAGAAACACTGCTTTTTCTTTTTTTTTCTTTATTCTGACACGGAGCCGTGTCAGAATAGAAAAAAAAAAATTAAAAAATTTTGCCCATAGGAATGCATTGCTAGATTCCTATTGGCTATTTCAATTTGCAATAGCCAATAGTAAACTAGCATTGCACCCGCCCTCTGCTGGAGTTCTCCATCAGGTCCATCAGCAGAGGGCGGGTGCAATGCTAGTTTACTATTGGCTATTGCAAATTGAAATATCCAATAGGAATCTAGCAATGTATTCCTATGGGCAAAAATTATTATTTTTTTCTATTCTGACACGGCTCCGTGGCAGAAATAAGAAAAAAAAAGAAAAAGCAGTGTTTCTCTCCTGGGCGGCCATTTTTTTTTTCTCGTTTTTTTTTTATGGCAGCAGATCCGCCGGCCAATAGAAAACTGTTGGGCGGAGCTAGTTGTCATTGCTAGCTCCGCACAATCATTTTCTACTTATTTTTTTGTACTTTTTAAACAATTTTTCTGTTCTGCTCGGTCCCTCTGAGGGACCGAGCAGAACAGCCGAGCCGAATGCCGCTCAGCGGCATTCGGCTATTCACTCACTGCTGTTCGGCATCTATAAGAATAGGCCTAACAGCAGCGGGTAGCCTGCCGGAGGTTCGGCTCAGCCGATCCAGATGTTGGATTGGCTGAGTCAAACTCCTTCTGCACTTCGAGTCAGCCGAACATGCTGAGCATGTTCGGCCAACCCGACGCGACCATTCGAAAGAAAGCCGATTTTTTTACAACGGGCGCACGACAAGCAGTTAAACAGCCAGCAATGGCTGTTACATACAAGCGTTTGGGTGGCTAGGTGGCTATGGAGCCTCCCAATTGCTTGTATAGCGCGCTGCTTTGCCGCTGTTGTTGGCTATTCCAGGCTCCCCTGTCCCCATGTGCGGGCCCAAGACCAGCATGGTGGGTCTCTGTGGCTGGATCGCAGGGAAGATCAGCACATTCCAACAGCTGATCCCCCCCCTCAGATGTGAATTAAATTACTTCTGCTTTCAGCCTGTGAATTCTCCGGTTGTTGTGGCTGGAGAAGAAGCTGGTGAAATGATCTCTGCTTCATCAGCTTCTTTGGGGTCTATAGGTGACATTAGGGGTCTAATATGCCCCTGATATCTTCATAAAGAGGATCTATCTCTGTATATTTACTATGACAGAGGGGGCTTGTTGCCACTCCTATGTGATAGCAATATAGTGCAAAACAAAAACAAAAATTAAAGTCAGCTTTAAAAAAACAAATAAAAACAAAAATAGTTTTTAAAGTCCTCTGCCCCCACGTTTACGCACATACAAATGCAAACATGTGCCGGGTACACCTATGTGTGAAAACAATGATTGTGTTGCACATGTTACAGATCACTGCAAATGTCGAACTATGAGCAATAATTCCAGGGCTATCAATAACTAAATTGATGAGCGGTAAAAGCTTTTATTTTTTTTAGGATTGAAATGTTTGGTATCTATTTACCCGACGTGACCCTTTCTTTTATATTTTACCAATAAATTTGCTAATAGTAAATGTTTCATAACATAACATAGGGAAAACAGTTTTTTGTTCCAAAATGTTTGGTATTTTTTTCTTTATATATTGTTAAAAACTAAAAAACTCCAGTGGTGAATAAATACCACCAAAAGAAAGCTCTGTCCCCAAAAAAATCATATGGAATTAATATCAGTACAGCGTTGTATCAGTTGAAGTACGGCAGAGCTAAATACTGAAAAATGGCCATGGACAGGAAGAGGGGTTTAAGACCGCGATTCTTCAAGTGGTTAAAGCAGTGCGCAGTATGCAGCCACATCTACAGCCCCAGAAAATGTAATTAATACACAGTCATTTGTTTCTGACACAGAAAAAAGGAATCATTCAGTATTAATGCCTCTTTGGTTAGATGCCCCCTCTTTTCGCTTTCCCACCCTGTTCCTCCCTTCCTGTTCTCTCCAGTGCCTGCATAACAAGCGTCTCGTTTTGTGTTGCACTTGGCATCAAGACCAAAACATTGTTATTGAAGAATGCTGGAATCCTGTGCGCTCACTTAGCTGTTTACATATTGGGAATGATTTTTATTGCTCTTATCTCTAAGGCATTATCATAATCTCACTGGGACAGTTAGAGTGGAACCACAGTGACTTGTAGTGAAAGGACTTCTATATAGATATCTGTATTTATACCCCCTTAGGCCATGCTCCAGAATGGTGCTTCACTCAATAAGCTGCCGAAAAGGGAAAAACATTTCTGAGTCGAGGAATTCCTTCCTTCATTGAGTAGTGTCTGCATATGGCGGGTTGACGGACAAGTCTTTGTCTCTGCTTTATGTGATACAGCTGTATAGAGTAAACAGCCAACCATAAGTGTTCTGCAGAGGAATTTCAGAAAATGGGGGACATTTATCACCATATAGAAAGTGACAGCTTGTGACCTTTGCTTAACAATACACTGCTGCGCATGCTGAGAATGGTCATGCTAAAAAGCCATATAATTGGCCCTCTCATTTAGACCATGAGACGATCATACATCACCAAATTAGATTCCTCAGTTCTTCAAATATTCACATGGTTCGTCTCCAAGGACATTCTGTTTATTTGAGTTCACGTGTTTCAGTTTTTTTGTGCAAGCTGTTCCCTTGTTATAGCACTGTTGAGTATTTTAGGAGCAGAAAGACATATTGTTGAAAATTGGCGATGACTGGATGCAGGTAGACATGTTTCTCTTCGAACTCTGATTTCCATGAGTCCTGCATATGGTGAAGTCCTTATCAGTAGTACACACATTATAGCACACTGCAATTACTCTGTAGCTGTCACACCACACAATGGACTCCGGCTTTGTATTCACTGTATGAAAAATCTGAACATCGACAGTGTGGAATTACTTCTATTATGTTTTCTCTCATTTTTAGTCCAAATTGAAAAAAAAAAATTGAGACGCATGCACATACAACCTACCTACTCAAAACTTCTGTGCTTTATCAAGTCAACACTGTACTGCACCAGTCCACCCCACTCCCTTTTGTTGGTAATCTGATGATCTGAGAAGCCCTGCCTATGATGCTGTAGAGGTGTTCAGGCTTCAGAATATCGTGTGAATGGCATTTTACCAGCTATACACTGTGCAGAAAATTTAAATTTCAGCTTTTTGAACAGGAAGCAACAAAATAGGTAGTTATACAGAAAATACTTCAAGAAATACCCCCTCGGCTCCTGTTACCCTGTGAGGTGCACTCTGGATATTAGCTGCAGTAGATTTCACAGAAATCTGATTCAGCTATCGTGTTTCCCCGAAAATTAGACAGTCTTATATTTTTTTTGGCTCAAAAAAACACACTAGGTCTTATTTTCCGTGTAGGTCTTATTTTTTTTAATGTACAACAATCCACACTTATTCATGTACAACAGTCTACATGTATTCAAGGAGTTAGTGGCAAAGTTAGGAGTAGGGTGATCATGGCAATCAGGGGTGCCGTGCAAGTATGCACAACATACTTGCACATTTGGGCACACTTACCTTAAAAGTGTGCCCTTCTCCAGTGCTGTTGGATCGATCTGCTGTCATTAGTGCTGTTCTCTGCTGCTGCCGCTGCCGCCAGCACTTCTGGGTTTTCAGAAGTCCTCTTCGACCATTGGGTGGTCACTGATGATGAAAGTCAGGAGTTACATCCTCCCCAGCACCTATTCCACTCATGGCATCTTAACAATGCCGTGAATGGGCTGAGTGTGTACACTGCACTGCAGAGGAAGTTTCTCTTTGGCAGAAAAGACTGTGCATGTCTCTTCTGCCAAAAATCCCAACCTCCCAGCCCTTTTTAATTATTTTTTTTTTTCTTCTACTTTAAAAGAAACCTGATATTTAAAAAATCTTACACACTTGAGCAGGCCACTCACAGCTTGAGTTTCTGCCAATCCCTGCTGAAATTCGAGCTGTGGGTGACCCCGTTGCCGCCACCTGGAACAACAGTAGTCAATTTTTCAACCAATTTTTGTTCAAGGAGCTGGGTAAAAAAATTATCCTACATCCAATCCGATGCAGGCAGTGTTTGCATATTCATCAGCTGCTGGAGCAGAAGCGGCTGAATACAATAGCTGGTAGCGGGTATTCTTTCTTCATTGTAGGCTGGACAAGAAAAATGTTTAAAGTGTTTGTCTAACCTTACACAAACAGGACAAGAATGTACACAATTCATTCTACTCCCAACATCATTTCTCTGTAATGCCTTTTCTTAATGTACTACACATGCAAACTTGATCAATTATCAGGCATGCTGGATGATATCTACAGCTGATTGTACATATACAGGGTTATTCACAAAAGGGTCAAGAGTTTGGAGAAGGCAGGAGAAGTGAACAATCGAGGCCAAAATAGCTGATTTTGAAACATTCTCCAATTCAGCTCACTTTCCAGTTGAGCTACAGGTGAAACTCGAATAATTAGAATATCGTGCAAAGTTCATTTATTTCACTAATGCAACTTAAAAGGTGAAACTAATATATGAGATAGACTCATTACATGCAAAGCAAGATAATTCAAGCCGTGATTTGTCATAATTGTGATGATTATGGCTTACAGCTCATGAAAACCCCAAGAACCCCAAATCCACAACCTCAAAAAAGTAGATTATTACATGCAATCAATAAAACAAGGATTGTACATAGAACAATATCGGACCTCTGAAAAGTACAAGCATGCATATGTACTCAGTGTGGGCCCCTTTTGCAGCACTTACTGCAATTACTTTTGCACGATATTCTAATTATTCGAGTTTCACCTATATGTTGTCCTAGATTGTTCACTTCTCCTGCCTTCTCCTCACTCTTCACCTTTTTGTGAATAACCCTGATAGTTGTTTTTTTTAGGTAATCTGTTGCTAACTCGTTTGCTACTTGCTTACTGCAAGTTCTGGCCATGTCACTCATGTTCCTTGTGAAAATTGTGCATAAGGGACTGATATATAGACATTACGCTCAGTGAATAGCTGGGCAAATTCTGTTTGAACAGCGTTCCCGCCACTAGATGGAGCCGAGGGCATTGGAATTTGCTATGCTTCTTGACTCTCTGGTCGTGGGAATGTCACATGAACGGCATTCGCTCACCTATATGCTGAGCAGAACGTTTATATGTCAGCGTTTAAGTGTACTTTTGTGGTAAAGAACGAAAAAGTTATGTTGCTCCTAATGCCTGGTATATACTCTGTAGCAGCCTTATAGTCATTATTTCCGTGCAGCACTTCCCATGAAAAGAAGACAGAGGAGAGTGTTTCTTCAGTTTTACATGGCAGAAAACACCCCTGATTCTCCCTTAGATATGTATGATCCATGTTCATCACCGCCAGCCAGTTATGAATTCGTTTGGAGAATATCCACATCTGAAGGGATGTCAGGGGTGCTTTATTTTGATTGCTCTGAACAGAAAGCCTCTGTCTGCAGATGACTGACAAAAATAGGACACACAAGATTTGAACTGGTGGAACCTTTTGATGATCCCAGTGCTGCTTTCAAAGAAAAGTAGGGAAACGGGAATGTGCAAAGTTATATTTGCAGACTTGCTTTGTTGGCCACTGTGTATTAAGGGAGCTAAGATGTGTCCAAAAAGCACTTATTTTTTAAATATTCTGTATTAGGCTACACTGCCAAGAAGCAGAATAATGTGAAGTAAGAACAAAGGAATTAGAATATTCCAACAAATGCAGATGTACAGTACTTGTTAAACTGTAAGACCAAATGAAAAACAGTATTCATTGTCAGAATAGAACGGACTTGAAAAGATATTTGGAATCTCACATGATGAAGCAAAGAAACAACAGCACAGATGATATGTCAGTTTTTGGTGTTGGGAGATGTAAAGCCCAATTCCTATTTCCTTCTTTAAGATAATCCCCCAGCCATAAAGATATCAGCTGTTTCTGCAATAGGCACCCCCTCTCCAGTGCTGTCTCTCCAGCATCATTCAACCCATTTTCTTTGACTGCAGGGCATCATGGGCCTACACCCTGAGGAGTTCCATCTTGGTGCCCTGCACTCACAGGGTAATGATACAGAGAATGGCTTTGAATTCATTATGTCAGTAATGTTTTCTGCATCTTTGAAGACATCTGAAAAGTATGAGTATAATAAAAAGCAAAAACATACACTGCAGGGACAAGGGGAGGACTTGGAATGGAGATGGACTTTAAATGGTAAGTTTACTTTTAGTGGATTTTTAGTAGCTTAAAGACATTAGGACATACAAAAGACTTACTGTGCTCCTTCAATAAATTGGTCCCAACATCAGTGGTACTGCTTTCCTGCCTGTGCTCTATCTGCTCTGACAAGGGGCAAGGGCATGGGTTAAAGATTTCCTTGCCAGTCACAAGCCAATCCATACACCTGACGTCACATGTCCCTGCTCCTTACAGCAGGTACAATGCAGGAAGGACATGGTATTGCATGGTTGGATAGGCTGTATGGTGACACTGTGGTCAGGGAATATTCCTGAAGATATACAGTAAGGCTTAATTTACCTTGGTATGAAAACTCAAAGCCTAGTCCAGAAATTCTCAAAAGGCTGGTAGAATCAGCAAGTGTTTTGAAAGTGTTTTGCAAAGTATCCCTGTAGTGTTTGCAAATCTTCCCCATCACCCTGAGACACTGGAAAGTACAAAACTAATGTTCTTTAAATGCTTGTTAAAAATACATGGGCAATGGGTGCTCCAGTACTCCACTGGAGCATTTGTCAAAATTGATAAATGACAATACCTTTGATGCAAAATGACTTGAATGCCCACCAGCTACTCCTTCACATAATGCCTCATTCCTCATAATGATAGAAACAAGGAGAAGCATCTGGTAAGTGTTTCTAAAGCTGTTCTTCAAATGCCTCCTGAAGCCCATGTAAACTATATCCAGTCTGTTTTTTAATAACAGATAACTGGTCAGGCAAATACTTTTCAAAATTATTCTGATCATATTTCTAGGTGTTTTCTATTCCTAACAGTATATTAACTAGTCACCAGTGGGCATTAGTAATAATCCGAATGGCCACTCTTGGATTGTGATAAATTCATAGCCTCACCTCTCAGAACTTTGATTTTTTAATAAGTTGCTTTTATTCTCTCCCAGTCAAAGCAGAATGCTGGACTATAGTGCTATCCTTCTCCTGCCTGAGATCAGTGTTCAAAATAAACATGTCAAACTGTTAACATTTACAGGGTTGTTCACAAAAGGGTGAAGAGTTTGGAGAAGGCAGGAGAAGGGAACAATCTAGGACAACATAGCTGAACTGGATAGGGAACTGAATTGGAGGATTTTTCCAAATCAGCTATGTTGTCCTAGATTGTTCACTTCTCCTGCCTTCTCCAAACTCTTCACACTTTTGTGAATAATCCTGTTAATAAAAGGAGCTGTCAGTATTACTTGAAATAAAGCTAAAGACTTTCTTAGCTGACATTTTTACCTTCCTCCAGTCACAGTGGCCTCAGAGATTCTAGTTATCAGCGCTAAGCTCAGACAGCAGACAAGTCAGCCTTCATGAGCACCTTACAGCTCAGGAGAAAATACAACTAAATAATAACACATATACCTATCCCGGTAGAGTAAGACTGCACTGTTATAACAACTTTAAGCATATGCAAAACTTTATCCAGGTCATGGTATAGCTTGTAGTAGTTACAGACACCTTAATCCAACCACCATGGACTGTGTCTAGGCAGATGTTGATTCCATGGTTCCTGTGCTATCTGTGTGGATATATACAGTATGTTGGGTTATGTTGCTGACACTCATTAGAACTTAAGACGTAGCTTGGATAAGCTACAAAATCTCTTCAAAATTAGAGAACAATTCCAGTTGATTGTGATTAAGTTCTACTATCCAAACTTTAGTTGTCCAGTCAAAAAAATGTTACCATGTGACTATAAAACCCCCTACATTTTTATTTATACCTGCTGATCCTGCCAGTAAAATGATCTATGAGTCGCTTCCTGCCAAAGGGTCAAAATGCTGTAATGTCACTGTAAAAATATCCACAGTGTTTTCACCCTTTCCTCCTAGATCAGGGGCGGGTAACTCTGGTCCTCCAGCTGTTGTGGAACTACAAGGCCCATGAGGCATTGCAAGACTGACAGTTACGGACATGGCTACCAGAGGCGGAGGCATGTTGGGATTTGTAGTTAAAGCACGGATGGAGGGCCAGAGTTGCCCATCCAGTCCCAGATGCAATCGCTGGACTACAGCTATGGGTCTTGGCACTGCCTCTTTTCCCTGTGACTTTGCGTTGTCACTGCTGAGAAAGGCCCCATTCACACTGAGCGATTTATCGAGCGATTTTTGCAGCGATATCGCTCATATTTCCACACGATATCGCTCTATGTAGCTTCTCCAATCCATTTCAATGGAGCTGTTCACATCTTGTCGCTCAATATCGCTCAATATCGCTTGTAGCTCGTCGCTGTAGCTTGTCGCTCCTACATGACCCTTTTTTCGAGCGATTTCGAGCGATTTTGCTCCTGATTGCATACAGCCCAATAGGAAAAAGTCGTGCGACAAGTCGCTCAATATCGCTCGCGGGAAAATCACGCGAATTTCATGTCGCTCAGTGTGAATGGGGCCTTAGAGGCAGCATCATAACACACAGCCATCACATAATTCACTGCCCGCCACTCTTCAGTGCAACACGCCACTCACAGCCCTGACGTCAACACAGTGCTTTCTCAGCATTAAGTGTCATGCCCGTCTAATGCTGCTTCAGGGAAGTAGAAGAGAGTAAGTGACTCCTGTAAAACCCGGTAAAAAAGGGATTTTTGGCTGCCAATGGCAGTAACACATTAACATTATGCTTTCCATTCAATGTTGTTTACAGTAAGTGTTGTATTTTTAAACAATTCGCAGAGCCATGCTGCCGTCAAAATTTCATGTACATTTGTTCTGTTCGAATGTTATTAGGATGTTCTTATAATATCAAGAAAATACCACATTATGGCCTCTAGATGGAGGGGAGGAGCATAGTAAAGAAGTATTTATTTCTTATGCTCCTTAGCTCCATCTAGTGGTTATTACGTCATATTTTCCTGATATTACATTCGACCTAGAAAAAAAATATGCTTTTTATTTCCTCCATTAGCACAGAACGGATGTACATGCAATTTCGCTGGACGAATGGCTCTGCAAATGGTTTATTAATACACCCCTTGGTGTTCAGTTTGATGGTTTGACAACTGTTTGCAGAGTGGAGATTCAGATGTGTATTCTAGACTGGTTCATAATATGCAGAGCTCTTCTGCTGCAAACACGATCAGTAACATTACATAGCAGACTGGCAGGTTTGAGATCTTATGTACGTTTTACTGTCATACCCTGTGGATTGGGACATGTAAAATGTCACTTGCCTGAGGCTCTCTGCAACACTTTCCATTAGGCTTGGATAGCTACTGTATTTGACCAGTGCTACATATTTTTGTCACTCACAGTCAATATATTTAGATAAATCTTTGTTGTAGTGCTGAGGACCCGCTGTATTAGTTGTCATCATAAAAAGGATGTTGTAAAAAGATGAGAAGATGTATCATTGTAAAAAGGCTACATAGAAAGAATAGAAGGTCCTTAACCCAAACACACAAATAATAGGACATTGCTAACACGGTCTAATGTCAGCATGCTGGACCAAGCCACCTCTGTATGTTACAAATAAAATAGAGACAACTATAATGAAAATGCATTTGACATTTTATGTTCCATCACTGTACCCTTTTCTTTCAGCAAAACCATCTAATAAGAAATCTTTTTTATTGTGTATTTGTCAGGTGAATCCTCAACAAGCCATGCAAAGGCCAATACAGCAAGACAGATAGTTACAGTATCTGCTGTAAATTCACGATAGGGTGGACAGCCCAGCTAAATTAAAACTCTGGGGAGTTAGCAGCAAGTATACAAAGTATAACAGTAAGTATAAGGAACATGCAATTGAAAGTAACTTTTGAAGTACTGTATATCATGCACAGATTTGTACCGGCTTCCTCTAATGAGGGGAGGCTGTCACCCCCCCCCCCCTTAAAAATAATTCAAAAATGCCCAGTGAGAGAGAATACAGAAAAATAAAACTGCATTGCTAGGTTTGCTCAGTTTTCCAGTGTCTTTAAAAGACTATCTAGAGATTTGTATTCATTTAACCTGCAAACACCCCATTGTCATTTTTTTTATCATTTAATAAGGATTGATGTGCACATGAGACAGTGCTGGAAAAGCCATTTCTGTGACCAGACCCATCACAGTAAAAATAGCTGTGCTCTTGTGGGAAACATGTACTCATAGTTGACTGAAATGGCAGAACCCTTCAGGTAAAGTGATGAACCGCTCCCTGTAATAAGCTAGTAGTTTTTCCCTCTCTGATTTCAAGCATAACTGTTAGGCCTCATTCACACTGCACTAACTCACGTGTGCGGACGTACACGTCTGCGCTGCGTGCATGTCCTTATCGGCCGTTCCCGGGAGGGACAGGTGCTGCGTGTAGCAGCCTGTTCTTCCCTGTGGGAAGACGCGGCCGTACGCTGTCATATGCACACCCAAACTGCACATCCGTGCTGGCCCGGGTGTCCGTACTCGGACACAGACAGGATGTTTACTTCTCGAGTTAACGCAGTGTGAATGAGGCCTTATAATTAAAGTGTATGTCATGGCAAAATACTAACAGTCTTTTTTGTCCCAATATGCTAATTTCCCTTTTTTTATTTTGTATCCCTTTCAACACCTTACATGTACAGAAAAAACATTCACTTGCCAGAAAAGCACTCAGACCCTAAGGCCTCATTCACACAGCTAATGCCTGGTTCACACCTGGCGTATTACAGCGCGTTCCTACACGCTGTAAAACGCTCAACATGTGAAAACCAATGATTGCCTATGGGCATGGTTCCCACCTGGGCGTTTTACAGCGTGTAGGAACGCGTTTTCATTGGTATTCCCGAGTGTGGATCGGGGTTAACACGCTCACCCGAACGGCACATCAGTACATCAGACAATGACGGACACCGGTACCCGCACGGATGTGCAGCTCGGGTGAGCGTACGGCCGTGTACTCCCATAGGGAAGAACAGGCTGCTACATAAATCACACGCAGCACCTGTCCTTCCCGGGAGTGGCCCGATACGGCCGTGCTCGCCGCACACATCTGTACAGGCCGACACTTATCTGAGACTTATAAATGAGACCTAAGACCTGTTGAGGGCTGACAACACACAGCATTTGTATGAACTGAGTGGTGTCAGCCCTCCCCAGTATTCTTCTGCTAAACTACTCAATGCCACCCCTATCCTAGTGTCCAAAACATAGAGACTAGTTATTCTGTAGTACCAAGATAACAACTGGAAGGGCTAATTAGGCTCCTTGAGAAATCACAGGAAGTGTGCACAAGACACATTGACGTGATCAACAGGTACTTTTTTGCACTTATCGAACAGATATAACAAAATACATTCAATAGTATATTGAACAGACCAGAATGTAGCAAACAGGAGTTTATTGTATGGGTTTATATATTGTAGGAAAGTCACTGGTCTTGTAGTCAGGAATTGGCAGTAAATGCAGCTTTATAGTGATCAAACAGAAAAATCTCTTTCCATCAATCGGGTGTGCTTTCACTTTTAAACAAAACAGCTTCCAGCAGCAACTTAAAAGTAACACAAATAAAATGGCCTACTCCATCTTAGGAGGCTAACTGATGGTAGATTCCCCCACTACTACTTACTGGTTGTTCTAACTTCCAGTACAAAAACAAGATGCATAAACAATCACTGTCTTTATCCAACAGTTTTTACCAAGACCTTATCCCACAGGTACTCAAAGGCTCTCCAGTCTGTGTCTGCACCCAGCCAGTGCAGCCTGCGTCTGTCTCTCTCTCCGCCTTTCTCTCTCTCCCCCATCTCTCTGTCTCTCTCTACCTCTGCCTCTCTCTCTCCGTCTTTCTCTCCATCTCTCTCTCTCTCTTTCCAGCTCTCTCTCTTTCCATCTCTCTCTCTCTCCGTCTCTCTCTCTCTCTTTCCGTCTCTCTCTCTTTCCATCTCTCTCTCTCCGTCTCTCCCTCTGTCTCTCTCTCTCCCTCTGTCTCTCTCTCTCCCTCTCCGTCTCTTTCTCTCCGTCTCTCTCTCTCTCCGCCTCTCTCTCTCTCCGTCTCTCTCTCTCTCCTGCCCTTTTCAACCTTTCACTGAGTCGTACACCCTGTCACAATACACTTTAAAAACCATGTACTAATGTTTGCTCCGTAGTTATTGATAACTTTGTTTCTACACTTCAAATAAAAACATCTGGGCTACAGGGTCTAACACAATTTCATATTACTACATTGAAATCTGGCTTTCACTTACCTGATCCCAAAACTGCTCTCACTAACATATGTAATGATCTGTTTGTTGACAAATCTAAGTGGATATTACCCGCTAAAACCCTTTGAAGTGCCTTCTGTCTGTGATATATTTCAAAGGCATTTTGCCCAGCAATCTCTAGCTGTAAAGACAATGCCTTATCGTTCTTCATAGGATGGAAATTGTTTCACGAAAGAACACAAAATTCTAAGAGTGAATGTGGTTTTTATTTGGGAAATTCCATTTATTTCCAAAATCGAATGTTAAAACCAAATTAAATTTCGAACAACACTCATGAAGTCTCTGATAGCATTATTGAACTTTCTGATGAGATTTTCTTTGTACAAACATTGGTATAAAATTCTAACCATGTATCCCCAACTTTATCTATCCTTCAATGTTTCCTCCAGCGGTTCTACTTCTTATCTTCCATCTCTAACAGCTGATGTGCCACAGGAGTTTCTCACTGGTCCCTTGTCTTGTTGTATTTCACCCCCCGGGAAAATGAATTACCAACCTAAGCCTCCAATGCCATCTGTACACCAATAAAAGCCCATTATACATTTATGAGTGTGAACATTCACACTCTCTGATAAATAACTCTACAACCTGTCTCCATAATTTCTCCTGATTACCTTAATCTATCTTAAAGGAAGGATCACCGCATTTAATTTTTATAGTTACACATGTATAAACTACATAGTAAGCATACATTAAACTAGATCCAATCTAATCTTAGGGAGCGGATGTTGTCTTAATCAGTACTATGTAGGTTAAGGAGTGATACTCCTTGGCAGGGACGTGCGTTCTGGGGGGCTGGTAAGGCAGAGCCTCACCTGCCACTATGGAAGAAAAAGCTGTCAGCTTTAAGTCTGACATGGACAGCTTTTTGCCTTTTTCTCCATTCAGACCAGCTTCTAATAGGTTGCACAGCAGGGTAAGCCTACCTACTGTGTAACCTGTCATGGAAGGAGTACCACCTGTTAATTACAGGTGCCGCTTAATTCGGTACCCCTACCCATTCACTAAAGGGTTGAAATAAATTTAAATAAAAAGTACAGACTTTTAGAAGAAAATTATTTAATTGAAATAAAAACAAAACAAAGGCTTTTGACAATTCCTTTATTGTTAAAAAAAAGCTTAACGTAAACTAGAGCAATATTAAAAGAGAAGGATATTGCTTTTATTTTTACAAAAATTTATTTGTGACAATCAATAACTCTCAACCTAATCACCAATCCTATCACTGCCTTTGTAAAAAAAATTCCTTTACAGTGTAAATTCCATTTAACAGTCCTACAAAAGTAGCCACCCTCCAGAAGGAAGGACAGTGTCCGCACCAATTCAGAGATGATTTGAGGATCTACAGTTGAGTGATACACAAATAAGATACATTTTTGTTAATAATCAAGTGTTTGATCTGGATTAATCATTGAAAAAAGTGTAATATGACATTAACTTTATTGGTTAGAGTTGTTGTTTAAGCTCTTCCCAACTGGTGATGGGATTATGCCATCACCATCATTCATTTCATTAGCATCAAGTGACGGGATAATCCTGTCACTCGCTACAATGAGAGAAGCTTATCGAGTTACTGCTGTTGATGGGTCCCTTGGAGTCCGAGGCAGACCCCCAACAGCAGATGTGGTCACAGTTTTGTGATCACATCGAAATCTGATCGCTGTGATCACAGAGCTGTGACAGTTACACAGCCAGCAGCAGCTGACTGTGTTGTGTGCAGCTGGAGTCGGGTGTGTGTTTACAAACTGATACAAAGGGGCTGATTTACTAACCTAAACACACACACAAACACCAGGTGTGTGTGATTTTCACACAGCAAAACGTATTTATCAACCAAAAAGTCTCTAAAAGCATATTTCCACTAATGCCATATATGGAAAAATCATGCACATGATGCATATATAATGCTGCTTCACAGTTTAGACAAAAATGGTTAGCTCATGCATTTACATTCCTGCATTCATTAATGCAAGCAACATAACATAGAGCTAATTTACACCACATTACCTTGCAATTCATTGCAGGGCTTTGCACAACACACCTGCTGGGTGTGTACACACTACAAAGGTGTTTCGATTCCTCCCATAGATCATGCTGGGAGGGAACACACTACAGAGGTGTATACACGTTCGTGGTGTGTTTAAAAGGTTAGTAAATCAACCCCAAAGTATCTCTCAGCAGAATACTGTATTCTACCTAGAGATATTAAGTATCAAAGCACATGTAATTTAAAAAAAATAGTTTTTATTTTAGTTTTAAAATATATAAAATATAAAAAAATAAA
>NW_017306442.1:682667-696591 GCF_000935625.1 Nanorana parkeri | reverse complement strand
TTTAAAAATTTTTTTTAAATGAAAAAAGTTTTAGAAAAGTCAAAAAAAGTTTTTTAAAAATACGTTTATTAAAGAAAAGGTAAGATAATATAGTGCCGAGGAGGCTATTAAAGATAGCAGAAAAACATACTACATTGTAAAATTGTTCCACACTAAAATTGTATTTCATTCCTTGTATTTTGTGACCTATAACTCCCCAAATAAACTGAAATCCCAGACATAGGATATACCCTATAAATCAGAACAAATAAAAGAACATATTATGAATTACTTTGTGTTAGCTACACTAATTGTGTAAACATTATTATTGCCAAAATTGTGAGAAAAAATGTTTTAAAATTTTATTTTAGAAAAAAATAAGAATTTCTATTTGCATTCTATATTCTGTATGTCACATCAACTTAAAGCCCATTTTGTCCTTTAAAAACAGTATATAATATGTGTAGGTGCAATGACTGAGGAAGATGGAAATTATGGTTAAACAAACATAGCAAAAATTGCAAAATTGCTCCAATCCCCAGAGGAGTAAACATTTTCTGAAACTGTGTCACTTAAAATAATAAATATTCAATTGTTGTTGAGTTAAAAAAAATATTTCTTTAACTGTAGCTCTGCGATTGATCCTCTGATAGACTTGTGTACTGTCATGAGTCATCTGCTGTGAGGACAAACTTGTAGGTTACTCATTGTTTTCTAGTAAATAGTCCCTGGTGCACAACACTGTAACATTACATGGTTCCTCCAGCACATCACTGTGGCTGGCAGTAGACTTGGCAGGGAAGAGCCAGTCTGCGTGGCTGATCTATAAATAACACAGTCCCCTGAGCTGTCAGATCTTATGGCCAGGATTAGTCATATGGACAGTGACAGCAGGAGACACCACAGGATATCCCCCAATACATAACTCTTATTGACTGTCCCTGGGTGTTGGGCAAAGCAGATCAAATCTTATCTGATTAAAGAGTTTCAGTGACAGCTCTACAAATGCAGAGTCCCTTCAAAGCCAATAGTCCATAGATAGTTCTAAAGTCATTACAAGGACATCAGAATGAATGGATTTGGATGCATTATGAATCGCTGGTGTTCAGAGTCATGAGAACCTCCATAGCTGCCTTTGAGCAGCTTCTCCTAATCGTGAGACCAGCCATACACCTTAGCTGCACATTCGTTATAGCATTTGTCCCACACTATTACAGGACAGGAGGGCAGGGGTTAAAACTTGGGATGCATCAATATATCGGCCGAAAATTGCATTTTTGGCAAAATGCTGAAAGTGCCATTTTCTGGCCGATACAGCGGTGCATCCGTTCTTTCTCTCCTCCACGCTGCTCTGTGTCCCTGCGGGGAGGAACTGTCACAGGCAGCCGAGTGCTGCGGGAGGATAGTGCTGTGAGCTGCCGGTGTCTCTTCTCCCCGCACCGCTCCGCCACCTGTCACAGATCGGCATAGCGCTGTGGGTGGAGACAGCCAGCACTGTCACAGGAGGCTGGGCTCTCCTCCCTGCACCGCTTGCTCAGCCTCCTGTGACAGCGTGTCAGGAAGGAGAGCAACGTACAAACACTCAGTTATCAGTGATCGCTGAGTGTTTGTACATAATTGAGTACAGAGTATGTTTACTGTGTGCTCAATTAAGAATGAATGGGAAGTGATCTACATCACCTCCTGTTCATTCATGATTGTGGTTATAGTAAACATAATCTGTACTCATGTTATCAATGACCAGGAGCCCTCAGTATAGAGGATTCCTGTTCATTGATAATAGGGGCTGCAGAAAAAGAGATGGTATATATTTCAGCATTATCTGCTCCTAAATGCTTTTTCTTGTAGCTGGCATGCCCTTTTCTTCTACAAAGACAATCCACAGACCGAGTCTCCCATTACATGCGAACATTTTAAAAATATGGGATCTTTTCATGAAAAATGATGCATGCCTCGCTGATTTCACTGCTGGCTGTGACCGCGCAGATAACAAGGCGACTGAGATTATTTGGAAATAAAAAGAAAGGGACGTATGAAGAGCGTGATTGATGATAACTAATACAAGAGAATGTGATTCTGCAATTCCCTTGTAATGAGCAGATGTGGGCTAATCGGAGGACCAGGTGTGCTGCTGATGAGGCTACAACGGCCTGGAAAACGTGCTTTCCGATAGCCAGAGGGATCTTGAGGACGAGAGTTAGAAATGTGCTCGGAGAGGGTCAGCCTGACAGGATGGAACTCATTAGGAATGATACTGTATATTGGCATCTGGGGAGCAGAGCTATGAAGGATTCCAGCAGCATGAGCCATGTCAGTAGAAGAGGGAAACCACAGTTGTATTCCTCCAGGAGAAACACAAAAGATGAATAGAGAGACATAATACAGCCCAGCGAGAAGAAGAATTCAATTGTTGAGGGGCAGCGCAGGCAATGAAAAGCTTCTCCACAATCCAGAGTGAAATGAGGTCGGCATTGTTGGCGCTGCTTTGATCCGTTCGAAGCAAGAACTCATATTAGTGCGGTTTGTGTATTTTGCATTTGTTCTGAACAAGGTCGTGCCTGTAATGAGGGAGCTGTCTGGGTCAGTGGTTTTGTGGAGCAGCAGAATGTTAGGAATTAACTTTGATTTTTACTCTTTTTTGGGGGGGGGGGGCAAAGGTTAGAAATCATCTTTTATGTCACTCGGTATTATGAGTTTTAAAAAATAATTCTGGGCAAAACTTTTTTTTAACCCTTGCAGTGGGGCTAACCCCCCCCCCCCTCGCACTGTATGGGTTAATTGCCCAAAAAGTTATACTCACCCCAACCACGGAGCTGGCCAGCTGTCACAGTGCTCCCTCCAACCTTTCTCCTCCTACACTGCAGCGATGGAATGTCCCTCGGTGTCCTCTCATCTATACACAGAGGAGGATTTATCAAAACTGAAGCAGAGAAAATCTGGAGCAGCTGTGCATGGAAACCAATCAGCTTCTCTCTTTCATTTTCAAATCTTAACTGAACAAACTGAAAAAAAAGATGCTGATTGGTTGCCATGGGTAAGTGCAGTCCAGATTTTCTCTGCTCCAATTTTGATAAATTCCCCCCACAGTGTATTAGACGTGATGACTCGAGGATCCTTAGACTGCTGCAGCGGAGGGGGAGAGAGGATGGAAGGACCGTTGTTCTATCGAGATGTCCAACTTGTCGAGATCTCCAACTCCCATCAGTGCGCCTGCGTGGCCACCTGAGAGCAGTATCATGTTCTCTAATTTGCATTAGTGCACCTGCGCAGGCATCCGATAGCACAAGCAGTTGGAGAACTCAATGAGGATTGCGAGGCCGCACAGCTGCACTTAGGGCAATTGGGCAAGTCGACGAGGCTTGTAAAAATGCCTGGGCCGGTCCAAGAGCAAATCAGCTCTGAGGAGCGGGTGAGCATAACCTTTTTATTTTAGCACCTAGAAGGGAATGGGCAGTTAACCCTCGAAGTGCAGATAGTATCCTGACCAGGGTACGAACCTGGGGACCCCAGTGCTGCAAGGCAGAAGTGCTAGCCATTTATATGTAAAGGCCAGCTCCACCCATCTTTTGTTTCAGTTTTGGGTGGGCACCTATAGGTTAAATCATACACCAGCTTCCTATATCACTTGTCAGCACTAAGGGCTTGTTCACACCACATCCAGTGTGTCGCAGCAAGGTTAGTGGCTGGAACCCACTGGATCGCATAATGAAAGCCTCCCGCCCGCACCATTAAAGCCCACTGAGAACTGTGGCCCTCACCCACTCTCCCTCCAGGGCCAATCAGTTGCAGAAGGCGCATTGCCCTCCCTGCAGCAAGATGTAACAAAGGGGTGGGGTGTGCCCCTGCCTCATCTGATTGGGTCTGGAATAGGGGGTGTCAGTCACGGTTTTTGAGCTGGCTTGGCTGAACTCAAGTGAACTGCCTTGACACCAAGCCCCAGCTCATTACTAGTAGGCACGTCTCAGCACTGGAATCATCATAAAGTCCATCTTTAAAAAAAGAAAAGCACACAAATTCCTTAAAGTAAAATTGTGCGTTTATAATTTTTTTACATTGGAACCAGTAAAACATTGCAACCATGGCCAGTGGATCATGTGTGCAATGCTCTGGCTCCTGCAGACTCTACCTCCAGTCCCTGTCTTCACCTAGGTACGGCCTTTCAGTAACATGGGCAGGAGGCAGTATGAATGGACTACAAGTTCCATGACTTCATTTGGCTTCAGTTGTACTTTAACCCCTTTACGACCCATGACAGGATAATTCCGGGGGGTTAAACAGACAAAAAATTGCAGAAACGTCACCAGCACACCAAATCCTTCTAGGATCAAAATACGTAGATTTATTGCAAACTCATGTAAGTTACACGAGCACTTTCGGGGCCACACAGGGTCCCTTCATCAGGCATAGCAATTATGGCATGGCAATGCCTGATGAAGGGACCCTGTGTGGCCCCTGAAAGCGCTTGTGTAACTGACATGCGTTTGCAATAAATCTACGTATTTTGATCCTATAAGGATTTGGTGTGCTGGTGACGTTTCTGCAATTATCTGTATTTGGCGGGGCCATCCGCAGTCATTCCAAGTACCCCTCCCCCATCACGGGGTCATACCTGTAAGGAGTGCAACTAGCCTTTTCTTTTTTCTGAAACAGACAAAAGCCGCCTGGATTCTGTTCATATTTGTAGAGCTGGCAGCCAGCTTTACAGAAGAAGCGACTTTGGTGACTCAGCTGTCGCCAGATCACTTTTACCGGCTGGTAAAGTGGCCGCCCCACCCGACACCCCTGCCGTGTTTCCCAGGCTCTGCTGCCCCTCCTGCAGTTCCGGGATTGACATTGCATCACTTCCGGTCCCATAGCTGTCATTGCTGGGCTCCGGAAGGCCAGCAATAAGCTATTGATGTGCGATCTGCACTTCAATAGCTTATTTCAAGTGGAAAGGTGACACTAGGGGTCTTTTGGACTCCCAGCATCACCTTAAAGAGTACCTGTCACTGCCAATATGCTATCACATAGGGGGGCTTGTAAGTCCCCCTATGTGATAGCAATTAAAATGCAGTTAAAAAAAACAGTTTTAAAAATAATACTAAATAAAATAAATGTAAAAATTTAAAATATAGTCCCCTGCCCCGACGGGTCTTTACGCATACGCACGTTGGGCGCGCCTACGAACGAAAACGATGATTGCACTACACATGTTGAGTATTGCGGTCAACGCCAGAGTGAGAGCAATAATACTAGCGCCAATATTTACACGTATCTCTAAACTGATAACCTGTGGGGGCTTTTAAAGCGTCGTCTATGGACTTTTTGGGGTACTGAATTTTGTCGCAGTTTCATGGACGCACTAAATTTTTAACCTGGGCATGTTGGGTATCTATTTACTGGTTGTAACCTCATCTTTTATATTTTACAAAACAAAGGGGTTTTATATAGTGCTTTGGGGCACTAAATTGAACTTAAGTGCATGTTTCACTAAATTTTGGGGTTTGATAATAAGCTGCGCCATTGTTGTGCAACATAAAAAATTGCAACTGCAACCATTTTATGAGAGAGAGAGGGTGGGGGGAGAGAGAGAGAGAGAGTGAGAGAGAGTGAGAGATATTGACTTGAGGGAGACTCTACAAATTGTATATGAATCACAATCATGAAAATATGGCACAAGCAGGTAAATGTTATGACAGTGGTAGGCAACCGTGACACTGTGGTGAAACTACAAATCCCATCATGCCCCTACCTCTGGGAGTCATACCTTTGGCTGACATAGTCTTGCAATGCCTCATGGGACATGTAGTTCCACAACAGCTGGAGTTCCAAGGTTGCCTACCCCTGTGTTACAATAACATCTACCCAGTGATAACAAACTATAGCTTTCCTGTAAAGGCTTTACATACACTCTGCTAGAACATGCATCCAATAAACTACAGAAGCTAGGTGGGGGGTATTAGAACAAATGTGGCCATTTACTCTGCTTGATTTAAACCTGAAATTTCAATTTGAAACATCTGTAAAAGGTGAACATACACTGTAATTAAGTACAGATGGGAGCTGTAAGTATATACTGTAGAATATACATTTTAGAGTAAGAGATAAGTCAAATCATCAACATATTAATGTCAATGCTTTGACAGAGCTCAGTCCATCTTTATCAAGATATACAGTATATATAAATAAACAGGAAAAGAAAGAGGTCACCGGATCAAAATCCAATACAAAACCTTTATTGCACAGACATACATCACAAAATCACAATGGTCCCATAAATACTCAAATATTTACTGTGATGTCATTAGGCTGGAGCACTGAGCAGGAAACAGACATTGCTTATGTAATCAACAGTTAGGATTGCCCCTATGTTTTATTTAAAGCATTAACACACTCTGATAACATCATTTACAATAAGCAATTCATAGTCATATGTATATCTTAAGCTGCCCACACACCTTACAATGTATCTGCAGATTTTCTGTGGTCAGATGGAAAAGGTGCAACAGATTCCTCCATCTACACTTAACTGTGTGGATGGAGTAATCTCCACCTGGGCCAATCTGTTTTTCCATCTGACCACAGAAAATCTGCAGATACATTGTAAGGTGTGTGGGCAGCTTAAAAAGCTTTTTTGAGTTAGGAAAAACAAATCAGTGATCCAATCTGGCTAGGGTGTATCTTGTGGTAAGTGGTAAGTAGGACTGTGAGTTTTCATCGGAGGAAATGACAGTTTGCTGAGCCAGAGCTCAGTGTATTGATATGTGATGTATCTATGGAGTTAATGAGAACGTACCCCAGGTCAGGCCAGCTGAGATTCTCTGCAGAGGAACATATGGCTTTGCTTAGGGTCTTACAATACAGGCATGCATCACTGATGTTAAAGTTATCACACTGTTTTTATTTTACTGCTTTATTCCATCTATAGGTATTTGGAGGTAGACCCCTGAGAGGTAAAGAATTTCAAGTTTAATACTTGGATTTTGTTGTGTTTTCTGTTAAAGTGGTGTAACAGTAATATAATCATTTAGAGGGGAGTTTAGCACAGCAGTGTACAATAGAATGCAATACAATAGGATCACAGCAGAAACTCCCCGTATCTATGGGATGTAAAGAATACAAACACAAGCCACCAAGGCACAGCAGAAACAGATGTACAGTTAGCTCGAGCAACTTTCATGAGAATGAGATCTTTCTTTTTCATCAGGGTGTTGTAACATCGGAGAGACTGAGTATGGAAATGGTTCATTTGGTATACTAATGAATTTCTTTTGTTTATACATTTTTTATTTAAATCAAACATTATTTTGCAGTAAATCATAAAGGAAAGTTTCCCTCCATTTACGCTGATAAATGATAGAAAAACAATAATAAAAACTGAATCCACAATGAAGAAGTATTAAAGTGGACCTAAGTTGGTGAAGATTTGAACTGTTCTATGGAATATCTAGAAATGTTACAGGCAGAATTTTTATTAACCCTTCCAGTGAGCCTACCCCCGCACTGCAAGGGTTAGCTGCTCATTTTTGCCTAGGTTAAAAAGAAACGCTTGCTCCCGAACTTATGCCTCGGCTCCGCTGAGCCGCGCTGAAAGCCGAAGCTGGCCGAGCGGCAGGCCTTTGGCCGGCCGACAGCCTGCTTCTGACAGCCACTTGCAGAGAGATCAGCGTCCCTGGTTACCAGCTAACCAGGGACACTGATCTCCAGACAGCAAACTCTCCCTGGCGCTCCGGGAGTCTCCCGCTCCCGGCCACCAAGGAGAGAAACACTGCTTTTTCTTTTTTTTATTTATTCTGACACGGAGCCGTGTCAGAATAGAAAAAAAATCAAATAAATGTTTGCCCATAGGAATGCATTGCTAGATTCCTATTGGCTATTTCAATTTGCAATAGCCAATAGCAAACTAGCATTGCACCGGCCCTCCGCTGCAGTTCTCCATCAGGTCCACACTACTGATTGACAGCAGCAGAGGGCGGGTACAATAGCTAGTTTACTCTTGGCTATTGCAAATTGAAATAGCCAATAGGAATCTTGCAATGCATTATATGGCCAAAATTTTAATTTTTTTCTATTCTGACACGGCTCCTTGTCAGAAAAAAAAAAAGAAAAAGCAGTGTTTCTCTCCTTGGCGGTCGGGAGCGGGAGATTTTTTTTTTTTGATGGCAGCAGAACCGCCGGCCAATAGAAAACTGTTGGGCGGAGCTAGCTGTCATTGCTAGCTCCGCACAATCGTTTTCTATTTTAATTTTTCTGCTTTTTTAACTATTTTTCTGTTCTGCTCGGTCCCACAGAGAGACTGAGCAAAACAGCCGAGCCGAATGCCGCTTCTTCTGGACTTTGGGTCGGGCGAACATGCTGAGCATGAAGCCACGCAAAGCCACCCGATGTACTGCTGATTTCAGCCGATATACGGCTGAAATCAGCCGTACCAGCCAGAAGTGAATAGCCGAACAGCGTTTGGCTCACTTCGCTTTAGGTCGGTCATTCACTCGGCTGCCTACGGCAGCTTAGTGAATAGACCCCACAGGCTCCTTCAACTCAAACATGTTTCACCAAACGGCTTGTTCATAATGATGTCTTATTTATCTCTATGAAAACCAGTATAAAGCTGCAGCGTACCCTTTTTTTGCCTGCACCGACAAGAGGGCTGGGGCTGTGTGACCACAGGACAAGGAATGTGAGCGGTGGCTGCATTGTCAGTTTTGTTTAGCTGCTCATATCAGTTTATAAATATCAAGGTAGAGCTGCATTCTTATCTGTGGTACAGCAAGCTGTGAATCCATGTATTTAGGGTATATATAGACAGCCTGGTTGCAGGATCATTCTTAAGAGAAGAAGTACATTCTCATGCTTAGAACACATATTAAAGAACAAAAAGAGTGAAGTCGTCTTGAAGATGTTTCTTGTTCGCACTCCACAATTCTCATAATAATTAATCTTGTCAATATGTTTTAATGTTTACAAAACTTTGCTTCTTTGCATGGTTTGTAATAATATATTTACATAGGGCTAAGCCATATGTCCTCATTACATACTCAGTCTCTGCTTCCTGCTTAGTATTGCGACACAGTGTTGTAACTGGCATGTTCATGAGTCACAGACAACTGTCTGAATGAAATCGATATATTGTCTTTCTGGCTGAGACTTTTTACAGCACGCAGTGAGAGATTGCAGTGAATTGCAGACAGTCACTATTGGGATCTGTATATATAATACAATAATGGTTCAGTAACCATGAAAAATAAGAAACATACATAACAATGATTTTAATGTAGATATTATTACAATAATAACTTAAAGGAGAACTATGGGGTAAGTGTTCATGGAAGGACATAAACTAGCGTCCTCCCGTGACCCAAAGCTCAGTATATCGTGAGCTACAGATCACGGTATACTGAGATCGCCACAGCTGCCACAGCCGGGAAGGATCCAGACATTACTGTCTAGATCCATCCAGCTGCATGATTGACAGCTGGCTCTGCCTATGTCTACATAGGCAGAGCTAGCTGTACCCGCCCCGTCCGTTCCGCCAGTCAGCGCTGGAGGATCGGAGCGGGGAAATCCCTGCAGGGAGCCGTGAGTGACAGTCACGGCTCTCTGCAGGGACATGATCGAGAAGTGAGCGATCGACGGTATCTGTTCGCTCACTTCCCGATCTATTGAGCCAACATGTGACAGTTTAATTGTCACAGGTCGGCTTGAACTATGAGGTTGAGTGAAATTCACTCACCCCATAGTTCTCCTTTAGGATGTGCTCACGGACCATAGGCTATACTTTTCCAATATCTCCCAGCTGCTGATCATGCCCAACTTCTGAAGACCCTTTGACACCACCTTGAGAGGTTTATGTGTCACATACCAGGGGTGTCAGGTACATGTCACAGGCAATGATTGTCAGCACAGTGACAACTCTGACTCAGCTCAGCTCATCATTACAGAACAGTTGTTTTTTTTATCTTTAAATGTTGACAAAACATGACAGTCTTTTGTCTCTGAGGGTCTGGCTTCTTGGTGCCTCTTTTCTTCTTGAACTATTCCACTAGAGTTGAATGCATTCCTGGGCTATGTTTGCCATATCTCTGGGTTAATTAAATTAGGCAAAATGAAGTAATTCACAAGAACCCGCCAGTACTTTTCTTTCACTGAATTGATTTCATTGAACAGCAATCTGGTTAATTTCTATGGGCTACAATACCTTGCACATCAACATTGACCATTTGGTGTTTTTAAAGGGTATTTGTGCCGCCCCAATGGGGCATAGAATATGTTATAGAAGTTAATATAGATAGAAGTTTTACATAGTGTGATTTGCCTAACTATTTTCTCATAGCTAAATCCATGTGTTATCCTATGCTGCCATCTAGTGGCCTTTTGTTGTAACAAACATGCTTTCTGTAATTATTCCTCATGTGACGACGTATTTTCCCCTAGTGTACGCCCCTTCCTTCTTCCTGTGTGCAGTACTTCCTGTGTCATGGCCACAGTTAGAAGCCACATGTAACAAGGACACACATGTAATCTGCACAGTACGTAGGAAAGGCATCATTTTCTGACCGCACAATACTATAACCATTCATCTGCTGTTCCTATCATCTGCTGTAACCCTGATGTTAAAGAATAAACACCTCTTTTGAATGAATCGGTATTGACGAGTTCAGCTATCTGACGAGGATTGTCCGCAGTGAGTATATCTGCTTATACAGGCCAGGCATAGAGGTCTCAGCAAGGGATATATTTCGCTATCACAACAATCAGAGTCAGAATAGTATTCTTAGTCATAAACTAAAAATTAATATATATTTCTATATTGAATTTTCATTAGTTCTATCCCACTCCTAATAACCATATCCGTCTAGAAGGTTGTGAACTTACCTATTGAAGATGCCCATAGGATGCACTTCCTTGATGCACTGACACAATTTCAGTCAGCCCTGTGGATATGCACTTCCTTGTGTCCCAACAGACAGGGCAGGATTACCCACAAGGCCACCGGCCAGGCCTCGGGGTGGCAGGGAGTAGAGGGGCGGCACAGCCGACGAGCACATTGAGGAACCTGGTCTTGGGGCAGCAGTGAGAATAAACAGAGCCTGAAATACAATGCAACATGTAACATTATTATTGCTTGCTGGAAGCAATGCATGATAGGATACGAAGTCTTGAGAAATCGAGATTGTATCACATCAAGCAGCAGGGAAAGAAACACAAAGCACAGGAGGAATCCAGGAAGTTGATGAAAGTGATGGGCAGACAGAAGGCAGCACTACACTACACTACATAAAAACTATTTTTTATTAACAAAAACAACTATAGTATGTAGTGGTGTAATAGCCATAGCTGCCCACATGGCTGCTATGGAGCCCAGGGTAGGAGGGGGCCCCATTAGATGGGTTGATTAGGAAAACTTAACTGTGAGGTTTCCAGTATAGAAGGGCTGAAGTCAGAGCTCAGGATGGTCTATTTACAGACCCCCCTCTGTGCTGTAAGAAGCATTTGCTTTTGCTTATCTATCTGAGTAGTGTAGATGTATTGCCCTCTGATCTTATGCTACAGACTCAACTTAACCCTGTATGCCTTATGCAGTCACAAATCCCAGAGTTTAACCTCTGTTAAACCTCATAGGAGGGTTGAGGTTTGTAGTTTTATAAAAACAAATGAAAGAAGCTAGAGTTTAAAGATGATTGTATTAGGATTGAAGAGCCTTTGCAAGAGCATTATTCATATTATCATCATACAAAATATCATTATGGCTAATATTATTGGTGCTACTAGAACCTTTATTCCCAGCACTGCTCCCTAGTTGTGTCCTGACTATGACAGCTTTTCTGCTGCCTGTCCTTCATACATACTTCATGTTAAGATCAACTACACATATTGTCATAGAAGACACTGCCAGCTGATACAGAGAGTTAGCTGCGGGGGCACAAAGTTTTGCTGTGGGGCCCTATGACTTGTAGTTATGCCCCTGATTGTATGCATTCCAATTACAATGCTGATGTTGTAACAGGATAGTATATGCTGGGACTTTACAACTCCTTTAAATATTGCAGATACAATCTCCAAAATATTGTGTTTTTTCCTGTACCTTTTGACTGCTCGATCTACCCCGGCTTATTATTCTTCATTCAAAAGACTCATAACTTCATGTGCTGTCAGATAAACATTGTATCCACTAACAGAAGCACAGCTGTCAGGCTTTCAGAAAATCCTTATTTTCTCCTTATTTTTATTTTAGTTACTACTCATAACTCATGGCTGGAGGTGAAGAAAGGGATGTTATCATGAGTGTGATTTATTTAGTCATAGATGTAGGTCATAGATTTCATAGGCGTAGATATAAAGCACATTTTTATTATTGTGTACATAGAGTGCTGTATATTATATAGTATGTCATGTCATCTTCCTACAAAACAGCATTCTGCAAACATTGCGTTAAGCAATGTAAGACACAAGGAAACTTTGTACTACACAAGTTGTGCTCATAATAGGATGCATATGGTTGTGTTCATGATCACAGATGTAATAATCACTTTGCCACAAATATCACTGCAAGACATAGGGGTCTATTCATGAAGCAGCCGAAGGATCTAGCTGTAGCTTCGGCCGATTCTTCCGCTAGCTGCGCCCGCCTCCCGGGCCCACTATACACTGCCGTTGCCGCTTTAACAGAGCCGCATCTCTGACAGCGGCGCGGCCGAGAAGAGCTCCAAGGTGGGGGCGTGTCGCAGTGGATGAGGGTGGACCTACCGCGGAGGGCGGATGGAGGGATGGAGGCACGAGAGCCTCATGCTGGGGGGGCCCCACTGAGATCCGGTCCCGGGCCCCCCACTGGAGGAGTTCTACAAAAACCGTGACTGGAACCTGGGGATCGGGATCCCTGATGCTGGTAAGTGAATTTAATTACTTTTTTTTTTTTTGAGCTGTAAATGGGAAGATTTTTAACCTTTTTGTCTCCATTCACATAAAAACGTTTGCGCTTCACGTGCGGTTTTTCATGTGGGAGCTCGCTCGGGACTCAAATGCTATATTTGAACTACACGGATTCCGCTCGTTTGCGGCCATTATATAGCCGCGAACGTGGGGAATATGACAGATTATCGCGCTTGCAGTATTTTGGGGGTCACGAGGGTAAAACTCCATTCACATTGGAGCGGCTGTCTGAATACGAGCAGAGCCGCTCGAAAAAGCAATGCACTTTTATGTGCTTTGTCCAGGCTATTGCTGGACAGTGCGATACGAAACTGCACGGCCCCTAAAATAGTGCAAGCGCAATAATCCAGCGGATTCTGCAAGTTTGGGGCTATATAATAGCTGCAAACGAACGGAATCCGTGCAATTGTTTCACATATAGCGCAAACGCTATGGGGTTATTCACTGAGTGAATAACGGAACCGAAGTGAAGTGAGCTGAATGCTGTTCGGCTATTCACTTCAGCCTTGTAGGGCTGATTTCAGCCATACCTCGGCTAAAATCAGCCGAACATGCTCTCTATGTTCGCCTGAGCCAAACTGCAGAAGGAGTTCGACTTAGCTCACTCACTGCCGTTCACCCCTATTCTCATAGGGTCCGAGCGGCAGTAAGTAATAGCCAAATGCCGCAAGCGGCATTCTGGTTTGCTATTCTGCTCAGTACCTCCGTGGTAACGAGCAGAATAGAAAAACATTTAAATGAATGAGAAAAAAAAAAATTAGAAAAATTGTTGAAAAAAATTTAAAATATTTTAAAGAAAAAAAAAAAACGACGCACATCCTGTTTCCTATTTGGCCGGCACCTGCCAGAGTCTTCCATTAGGTCCCGGCAAATAAATAACAATCATCTGCGTGGAGATTGGTCGGCTTTCTCCCTGCTTCGGCTGTGAATACGACTCAGCCAAGCTGAAGCCTATGGGTTCGGCTCGGCTGAGCCGCTCAGCTGCCTTCGGCTGCTGTACGGGCTATTTTGAATGGCCCGTGCAGCAGCCCTTCTG
>NW_017306442.1:652491-682591 GCF_000935625.1 Nanorana parkeri | reverse complement strand
GCTGTACGGGCTATTGTGAATGGCCCGTACAGCAGCCCTTCTGCTGTGGATGGGGCTTGTGGATTGGGCTTGTATATGGGTAGAGCACAAGGGACCCCTATAATATTGTATTGCCCGGGGGCCCCATGTGTTATCAGTCCGCCCCTGCCCTCAGCTTATTCTTATAACATAAGGTGGGTTTTCTGTAGTCCAAAAGGAAGAACTGGGCAAGTCTGACAACACTGCTTGGAATATCAAAGCAACAAAAACAGTGTTGTAAGCTTCAACTGGAAGGTAGAAGCTCACTGGATTTCTGGCAGCATGATCAGATGTTTTTCTATACTTTAGCATAGTAGCATTTTTATAGAGATGAAACATGGGGAAATGTATAGCAGATATTTACTGCATAGGTTTTTTTTATTTTGCCCTGACATACACTTTAATTTTTGTGGGGTCCGTTAATGTTCTACAAATTTGCGGAGTAAAGCTGATCTCCAGGCAAACAGCTAAATATACAGCTGAACTACATATACTAGATGAGGTGTTTCCCCTGCCAAAGGATTTGTATTTCTGTCCATCCAGTTCCAGGGTTTACAAAGCCTTGCCATACTGCACAGCCCTACCTAGCAGGAGAGGGGACACTGTAACTTACAGATTTCTTCCTCACCCCGACCCTGTAACTGGACAGTGAAATGAGAAGCAGCACACTGATGAACTAATCTCTCTGTCACTCTACTCTCTCCACCTATCAGCAGTTTCTTGAAGTGCAGCACACTAGATTGGCTCCTTGTGCTGCTTCTTCCTCCCCCTCTCTGGGTTTTGCTGTAGAATAGACTGCAAGAGGCTGATAACCAGTCAAATCCATATACTTACACTGCATCCATTCAGAAAATACATTGTATGATGTATTATTCATTACAGAGCTGCATTAATTGCCTGGAGTTCTGCTTTAGGCTGTTTTATGCCTAAATTAAGTACATCTTCACTGCTCAGTGCTTTACTTTATTATCCAGACATCGCTACAGTGCCCGCACCACCCCATTCTCTTTTGAAGGTAATCTGATGATCTGAGAATCCCTGTTTGTGACGTAGGGGAGGTATTTTCACACACTGCAGACCCCTAGCTGTGTTTATCATATAAAATGCCTAATTTAAAAATTATTAATCAGATTCAGCTTTGCCTTGGCAGTTTTAAAGCTGAACTCTGGGATAAGCAAATATTGTCTAAATACAAGAGGCATGTGTGTTCTTGAATCTTGGTGAGCTCTGTGTACTTCTTCCAAATCTGTGCAGTAGTCTGTTCTGAAATATAGACTGGTCACTGCTGCTTTTTCCTTGTGTAGGGTTGCTGGTAGGGATGCACCGATACCATTTTTCCAACACCGAGTACTCACCGATACCAATTAGCGATACCTTTTTTTTGTGAAAGTTTTTCTAAAACAATCGAGGCTAATGATTTTATGACAGTGGTGGAGTGCCAGGGCCCTGACGCAGCTGCAACCACTGCAACCCTGGTAGTTCTGCCACTGACTCAAAGCTGTGGAGGGGCTACAGATCCCAGCAAAGCATTATTCCGTAATGTAGAATACCACCAGCTAGAGATGACTACAAATCCCAGCAATACATTATACAGCAATGCAAAATAATATGAAGCTACATACTCTGTGTTGCTCACCAGGGCTGTGCGGCATCTCAGGAGGCTTTGTTGGGTATTGCCAGGGCTCTGTGCAATATTACCAGGGCTGTGTGTGGTCTCACCAGAGCTGTGCAGAGTCTCACCAGGGTGTGTGCAGTCTCCCCAGGGCTGTGTGGGGTCTCGCCAGGGCTGGTGGTAGTCTCACCAGGGCTGTGTGTGGGGTCTCACCAGGGTTGTGTGTAGGGTCACACCAGGGTTGTGTGTAGGGTCGCACCAGGGCTGTGTGGGGGTCTCACCAGGGCTGTGTGCGTGGTCTCACCAAGTCTGTGTGCAGGGTCTCACCAGGGTTGTGTGCGGGGTCTCACCAGGGTGGTTCCACAACCATCAAATCTCACAGAACTGGACAGTGCTATTCATCAGGCTTGGTATCAGATTCCTCGCATCACCTTTCAGCATCTCGTGGAGTCAATGCCAAGAAGAATCGCCGCAGTATTGAAGGCAAAAGGTGGCCCAACGAAGTACTGATGGGATGGTCATAATAATCTGGCCACTCAGTGTATATGCATGTTTCACCCTGATCAGGCTTAATCATAGATAGATATATGTGTGTTTCACCCTGTAATTAAGTCCGACCAGGGTGAAACACGTATATATATCTGCAATTAACCAGGGTGTATATAGCTCACTTCTGTGATGGACTACAATCTCATATTAAGTTTACTAATTTGTATTGAATTGTAGTCTATCACGGCTGGAATTGAGTAAAGTTTGTTTTATGCAGTGAATCATCAGTGTACGGCAGTTTGTGTTTTTCAGTGTTATGTCTATATAAAATTACAGCACAGCAATGAACATTTGTGTTTTTGCTGCATGTGAACATTCTGTGTATCACCGTGTGTGGGATGTGGCTACACTACAAGGCTTGCATTGCAGAGGAAAGGGCTGGCTTGTGTGGCTTGTCCCATATAATGTACGTTCTCTACTTGATATCATCACATTAGTCTAATCATATCAGTGGTTTCCATAGTAACTCAGCTGGATGGCTACTAAATTACATTTGCAGAATTTAAACGAAATTAATATAAAGTGACCTAAAGGGGAACCAGACAGCTATTGTTCACCTGTACACCTACAATTATGTAGAGGCCGGAGATGAATGAGGACTGTTGTGAATACTGAAGTCTAGGTAGGAATGCTGGGTAGAAGGGAACCGCCAAGCTGAATATCTGAAGAGAGAGAAGACTGTGAGGGAATGACCAAGGGAGCGGTTAGTGAATCAATTCCAGATCAATACCTGATTTCTCAAGGGAACGTTTCATCACGGCTGCTTTAATAACACAGTGTTATCCTATGACAAGAAATGGATTGGAGGTTTTTCAGTCAGCAACTGAAAAGGAAGAATCCAATTTGTTATTAGATGAAGATTCACTAACCACTTTGGAAAAAAAGAACTATGCAGAGCAAAGATAATAATTCATTTGTGGCACAGAGGCCACTATACGGGGCTGTATGCTGAAGTCAGGAGGAATTTGTTCCTGAGTGAATGTAGAAATTCACTTTATGAGTCTTTATGACATGTAGCAAAGATAAATATAGTGTTACATCTATGGAGGATAATGTATGGCTTGCTTAAGCCTCCGATTAAATTAGCCTTTCAGCTTGAGGTCATATATTTAAACTGTTTAAGATACTGAGATCTGCACAGGATCCTGCTGGCAGAAAGCTCCTGCATCAAAGAACCCAAGTAACGGTCCACAAAGTGCTTCCGCCTATATGTGTATGGACACATAAACATCCATAAAACATTCACATACATAACGTTTTTCTTTCATTTCTCTAGCTCAGTTTTCAATCCCAGGATGTACTGTATGCATATACATGCTTCTTCATGCATTCACATGTGAATCGCGCAGAAATTGGATGCAGAAATTTCTACTTTGGTTTTAAGCAGCTAAATGTAGCACAAGATTACTGGACACAACACAGGTGACGTCATGGACCCATAATATACAATACTGCTGTGTTCAGATCCATAATAAAAAAGTATATGTTGTACAGATACAACGCACACTGCCAGAGCTGCCACAAAGCCCTGTCTGTGTTTCAGCAGATGAGCTAGTGCGAACAAACCCTAAAGATTTCACTGCTGACAGTTCAGAATATATGTTATGTGTTGTAAAACTATATCTAATATGCTTGGTTGGCATTTTGAATTGTACCTTCCTAGTTGATGTATTAATCCCAGGTTCATAGCAGCTAATAATCAATTACTTTTTGATGGTGTTTAACAAGTGCTAATCTGCAGTCTCCTGATACTGTAGTGAGCTTGCCTAAAATTGTAACTGCATTTCCCTGATATGTTAAAAGTGGAAAGCCAGAAGGATGCAATCATCAATATTTTTTTGTATCATTTTGAAAGCAAACTAATCATTTCAGCATGTCCCAGTGGACGCAATGCATAACAACCAGAAGAAAAGCCAGTAGAATTTGACTGCTCCGCACACCAAGACTTGGTTTCTCTTCTATTTAGTATGAACAGAGTGACATAGTTACTATATACTGTGCAATATATTACTATGGAATATATAAACTCACTTGCCGCTTTATTAGGTACATCTCTTCAACTGCTCATTTACACAAATATCTAATCAGCCAATCACATGGCAGTAACTCAATACATTTAGGCAGGTAGACATGGTCAAGATGGTCTGCTGAAGTTCAAACCGAGCATCAGAATAGGGAAGAAAGGTGATTTAAGTGACTTTGAACATGGCATGGTTGTTGGTACCAGACGGGCTGGTCTGAGTATTTTAGCAACTGCTGATCTACTGGGATTTTCATACACAACCATCTCTCGTGTTTACAGAGAATAGTCTGAAAAAGAGAAAATATCCAGTGAGCGGCAGCTGTCTGGGCAAGAATACCTTGTTGATGCCAGAGGTCAGAGGAGAATGGGCAGACTGGTTCAAGCTGATAGAAAGGCAACAGTGACTCAAATAACCACTCGTTACATCCGAGGTATGCAGAAGAGCATCTCTGAACATAGAACACATTGAACCTTGAAGCACATGGGCTACAGCCACAGAAGACCACACCGGGTGCCACTTCTATCAGACCTGTCTGCCACTTCTGTAAGAACAGGAAACTGAGGCTACAGTTTGCAAGAGCTCACCAAAATTATAAAATAGAAGATTGGAAAAACGTTGCCTGGTATGAAGAGTCTCGATTTCTGTTGAGACATTCGGATGGTCAGGTCAGAATTTGATGTAAACAACATGAAAGCATGGATCCATCCTGCCTTGTATCAACAATGCAAGCTGGTAGAGCTTAGCATCATGGATGTGCAGCCGACAAATCTGCAGCAACTGTGTGATGCTATCATGTCAGTATGGACCAAATCTCCTTTTCTCTATGTGAAGCTAATGTCCTCTTGTCCTTTGTACAGTCATTAGGATAAAACGGTTATCAGATACATCTTTATATTGACCTAGGTTTTTGTTGTACATATTAATTAAATCAATTCTAAAACATCTTTTTTTCTACACTAAACAAGCTTGACTTTTTTATTAAAAGTAGAACCTTCCATCTCCTTTATTTGTTGGGTTGCCTGCTTTGTACTTTCTTTAAATCGCTGAATTGCTGTTTTTCCAATTTGCTGTTTTTCTTCGAATATGGTGCTCAAAACCGTACTCCATGTTTAACATACAACCTTATAAATAATGTATACATGTACAATAATATACTTGCATCACGTGTTTCCCCTACCCATTTTCCTTTTTATACATCTTAAAAAAAATTTTTTGCATTGGTTGGAGCCCTTTCTCAGCTTTGTTTTGCCCAACTATATTCAATGTATTAATATAGCGGACATGCCATTACCACAGCCTAGATCCAGAACTTTACATATATTGTAATGTAATTTGCCATGTAACCCCCTCTGATACTATCATGTTAAGATCCTTATGTAATATGTTACTACCCTGCTGAGTTTTAATGATCCTATATAGCAGACGGCACTAAATGGCGGTGCCTGAGTAGCAGTTCCTTCCAGACCATAATCACGAACCTGCACTGGGTTATGGCTGGCTGACAGTAACTATATTAGCCTCTGAAGATGGTGCTTCCACTTCCAGCCATAACCCAGTTCAGGCCCCCCTTCCGCTTCAGTCATTGATCGCTGGAGTGGCTGTCATCCTAGCGTGATTCTCATATATAATGTTGCTGTGCAGATTTTTATATTCACAAATAGCAGGGCAAATTAGCGGTGGCATCTCAAGGTGGGTGCGGGGCCTTGGGACGCCCCTACAAATTAGTGGTACTTTATAGAGCAATGTATTGGAAATATATTGGGTTTTCAAAGCATATTGGTCTCACTTAAAGAACAACTTTGGTAAAAATTGTTATTAACCCTTGCAGTGGGGCTACCCCCGCAGTGCTAGGGTTTAGTGCTCTTTTTTGTCTAGGGTCAAAAATAACAAAGTTATACACACCCGATCCTCTGAGCCAGCCTGCAGCGACAGTGCTCCCTCTGCCTGTCTCCTCCTCCACTGTAGTGATGGTATGTCCTGCGGTGTGCTCACGTCCTATACACTGTGTATAGCACGTGAAGACTCAGAGACCTTAGATCACTGTACTCACCTGATCCTTTGAGCTGGTCGGCTGTGATAGAGCTCCCTCCTGCCTCTCTCCTTCTTCACATTTCAGCGATGGTATGTCCCTACGTCTTATACACTGTGTATAGAACATGATGACTCAGAGACCTTAAACCACTGCAGCAGAGGAGGAGAGAGGCTCCAAGGACCGGTTTAAGAGCAAGCTGGCTCTGAGGATCGAGTGACTATAACTTTTTATATTTTTGACCTTATGCAAAAATGAGCACTTAACCCTTTCAGTGTGGGGGTAGCCCCACTAACAGGGTGAAAAAAATGTACCCAGAGTTCTGCTTTAAAAATCTGTAAATTGTTCAGTATTAGGATATATATTAGCCATAGGAACCTGTTCAATGAATAGTCTGTTGTAGAGAGCCAGGATAAAATGAGTGTCCTGAACATTCTCAGAAATGTTTGGTCTCTGTTCATTAGTACATAATATATCCATGCTTTGACTGCTAGGGTCCATGTATTCAGTCATCCTTTAATTTGAGTTCACAAGACCCTCTGAGTGTTGGTGGTAACATTTTATTGCCGTCTTCCTCATATAGTCTGTAAGCGATTCCTGGTATCACTTTTATCTTTTGACAAGAGTTTACATTGTAAGAAAGTGAAGATAAATACCATTCTGTGATCTTTTAAACAGTGTGTGACTGAGCTGGAATCAAGGAACATTTAGGACAACTGTATTTGTTTTTCAAATGACTTTCCATATTCCTCTTCCGTTTACAGCTATTTAAAGATAGTGGATCTCAATTTATCTTCCTATGGTTTTTCTTTTTTAGACTGACACGCCTGCTGTTTGATGGCTAGTGTTGATATTTCGTAGGCATACTTGAAATGTTTGCTTCCATTATGGGCCAGTCAAAGTGTCTGGGATTCAGCTCTGAGCAGGCACAATACCTACTCACTGCACAACTTTCCCGGACAGGAAAGAAAGACATGGAGCCCAAGGAAAAGAAGGAATGGGCGGAAGGTCAACATGACAGGGGGAGAAGGGGAGCCAGAGGAATAAAGGGTTAAAAAAAGTACAGGAAACTGGTAGAAGGGGTGGCTTACCGGTATGAAGGAGGACCTTAGAGGGGTGGGATTTCAGGAGGAGGTCGGCACGTGGATACCAGGATCATTCCTGAGGAGAAGACACCGGGAGCAGACAAGGAATTTCCCGCCCGCCCTGAAGGAGGTTTTGTTTTGTTGTTTTTTTTTTTTCGTTTATATCACTTTGTTTTATAGGTACGAGGGGCTTGGGGTGCATCTTGTCATGGCAGTCTCGTGGCGGTTTGGGGTCCTTGAAGGCGTTAGGGATGCCGGGGTTTTATGGACAAGGATTGGTGACCCATCATAGGTGTGGTGTCCTTTAAGTGGTGGTCAGTTGGTTTGATCACTTAGTTTTGGCCGGTGAAGTGTCTGCAGTTAACGGATATTGGTCCCCGAGGCGGTGGTTTGCGGCTGGGGGCCCCATTAGTAGTATCTTAAGCCGCAGATACAGGTATGGGACGGCATTCTGGTTAGTTGAAGTGCCTTCAGGGATTCGGAAACCTGGGTTTAAACTGGATAACTGGGTTAATTGTTTACGAGTATATATATATACATATATATATATTGGAGTATTTTTCTATTCAAGTTTGTATTTATATTTTGATATTGTTATTAAAGATACAAATGGCTGCTGTGGCCTTTGGAAATCCATGCAAGTCTGGAGTGACTTATTGGTAGAATGGTTGGGGGGTGAAGGCTACAGTAGTAAGGGGTCCCTCTGAAAATACCCTAGTCAAGAGAACCCAACGCTGAAGGTATAACACGGCTTTTTTTTCAATGCTGATCACAAATCAAACTCATTGCAGATAACCAAAGTACTGTACAGTGAATACTTAACGAGCAGAACAGGAAACTTTTTCAAGTGCTTACAGGTATCTTAATTGCACTTTTAAATAAATCTTAAAAATCTAAAAACAATGCACAGGCACTGAGGAATATATTGGCTTTGTTTAAAAAAAAAAATTAAAATGAATAAAAAATAGTGGTGCTATAAAGTGATTGTGCACTGTAGGTTTAACAATGAATGACAACAAAAGACGAGTTTGTTTTCTATGGGGTTTTAAAGAAACGCTCATCCAGCAAATGTTATAAGTATAATATAGTAACAGGAGTTTAACAGCAACCAAAGCACATTTTATAGATGAACATTACACATATTTATTTTTTCAATTATATATTGTTACTCATATATGCGTATAAGACCTAATCGTAGGATAAACAAGTTGCTCAAAGTTAAGGACTTACTAACATTATTCCTTACAGTGACAACTAAACTCAGGAGTTAAAACTTAAAAATACATTAAGGCCTGGTTCACACCTGGGCGTTTTACAGCGCGTTCCTACGCGCTGTAAAACGCTCAACATGTGAAAACCAATAATTGCCTATGGGCATGGTTCCCACCTGGTCGTTTTACAGCTCGTAGGAACGCGTTGAAAAACGCCCCAAAGAAGTACAGGAGCTTCTTTGGTGCGTTTTTCCGCGTGTTTCCATTGGTATTCCCGAGTGTGGATCGGGGTTAACAAAGCGGTAACCCACTTGGGAATACAGCTTACAGGTCTTACCTTGTCCGCGATCCCCGCTGCGTCCTCCGGTGCCGACTTTCGGGTTCCGTCCCTTGCGAGCGGCCACAGGGGGGCGGAGCTGGCGGGAAGTTTGAAAGTGAATTTTTTTTTTTAAGTAGAGAAAATAAGGAAAAAAAAAAATCATACCACCAGTGAAACCCGCGTTTCACTGAACGGGAAAACGTGCTTAAAAACGAGCTGAAAAACGAGCAGAAAAAATACGCTCAGGTTTGAACCCAGCCTCAAGTACCTTAACTATTAACAAAAATGTATCTTATTTGTGTATAATTCGGCTGAAGGGCCTCAAATCATCTCTGAATTGGTGCTGACATCCTTCTGGAAGGTGGCTACCTTTGTTCCCCATGGTCCCTGTTATAAAGTAGTCAACACTCCAAGCTCACTTCCGTGATGGACTACAATCTCAGTACAAATTAGTAAACTAAATGTGATATTGTAGTCCATCATGGGAGTAAGCTTGGAGCGGTGACTACTTTACAACAACACTAGTCACTGCAATATTTGTGAATCGGTTACAGCTGTGGGAGGGGCCATTTAAAGGGGAGGTTCATTGTGGCTGGAGTTCAGCTTTATTGGTTCAACATTTTAATAGTAATGCTTAATTCACATTTGTGTGCAGTTAACTAATAAAGATCTTTATGTTTCAGGAATGAACCTGGGAACCTATTCAGCATGGTGCTGGTAGCAATCACTCCGTTCATGTTTAAAGGATACCCTCTAAAACAGGTATGTACATAAAGAAATTGATTCAAAAAGACTCCTCATTACCCTCCATGGCTGTGATTTACTAAAGTTTGAAGCTGTGTTTTCTCAAACATCCAATCATGTGCTGGAGATTTCCTTTGCAACTAGAACACAGGAGAACCGGTCATGGTTGGTCTTATGTAAAAAATATTCACTGTTGGGCCCTATTCACATTTGTGTGTAGGGGCTGTCTTACAGATTCCACCATGAGACTCAGCAGTACAAAGGGGTATCTACAAAAGATTGCACCCCTGGCCAGCTTCGGGCAGCCCATGATGTCACTGGTTGCCAGTAGCCATGCCGGATGCTGGCCAGAGCATCCAGCCCACATACACCCCCCCCTTGCCTGAAGCCTAACAATTGCTGCCTGTCAACTGGCTGATAACACTATCGTCCAGCTGATAATGCTGTCGTCCAGCTCCTGGGTGATGATAACTGCAAAGAACACTGAGCCTAGTAGCTATTTATATTATAAGCCGCAGACTTCAGGTGACTTCTCACCACTAATTTTCAGAGCCCGAGTCATCATCAGGCAAAGTAAGCTAAGCTACATAGGTGGAAAACATCAAGTGTTCATAGGTAAAGTATTTTAAACTCTCTAAACATTGCCCAACTAAGTATTTCTTTATATATTTTTTGCCTAAGCACTTACAGCTGGCTCCACCTCTCTCAGCTCAGCTTCCCTGATCTTCCTGTCCAGTACAAGATGACAAGGGATGCTAAAGCCTCCAGCAGCTGTCCATCTACTAGCTTGCAGAAGGAAGGAGGAGCGGGGAACAGTGGAGTATTTCGCCTTGCTGTGCCTGTGTGTTTGTGGAGACACACAGCTTACTAGCACACTTAAGAGTCACACCATAGGACCCAGCAAAGGAAAGGAGCCACCCTTTAAGGATCTCAGGACCAGAGCTCAGGGGACCAGCTAAGTCTGCAGGAAACTAAAACGATGAAACATTACTATAAATAGCAACATCCATTGAAAGTAATTTAATCAGCATTTAAAAACATTAAAGCTTTAATATCACTTTCATCTGCACATTTATAAAAATGGAATCATAAATGCCTACTTGCAGAAACCCAGTCATGACTGATTCTCTTTTAAGAAGCATTAGGAACAAACCAATGACTGTCCCAGAATCCTTCCTGGTATAAAAAACATTTTACATGTAATTATCTATAGTTCATTTTTTCACTTCTTATAGCATAATTTTTTAAAACAAATGCACAAAATATTTTTTTTTTAAAAGCCATAATTTAATTTGCAAAAGCTTTTCCATGCTTAGTACAGGATAGATAATTTTAGCGTCACAAAAGAGGGACAAATCACAGAATACAATTAGTACTTTCCCATAGTGACACTTAAATTGGAGAGCATATTTTTCATTTTTTTCCCTATAAAATATATAATGAATGAAATTGTTATTGGAGCACGTGAAAATATCTGTTGATCTTACCAGAAATCCAGTCTCCTCAAACAATGCTATCAGCCTCCTGAGTCTCCTCTGTGGACTACAAAACACCTCCCCCTCTTGTTAGGAAGATGAGAGGGGAGTTGTTTGTAGTCCATAGCCTAGGGCGAGAAATGTGTAAGGCTTCATTCACCCCTGGCACTTGTGTTTTTGGGCTTTATTTGCAGTGAAAAATCTGTTAGGGTAGATGCTGTGTTTCTGCTTCTAGATGAATTAAATGATGCATTTTTCATTTTAATGCATCTTGTACCAAGCTGTAATATATTACATTTTTCTTCTTGGGTTTAGAAAGGAGAACTATGAGGTGAGTGATTTCCACTCATCCTCATAGTTAGAGCCGACCTGTGACAAAGAAGCTGTCACGGTTCGGCTCTATAAATCGAGAAGTAAGCAGAAACATGCCACTGATCTGATCACTTCCCGATCGTCTCTTTGCAGTGAGCGGTGACTGTCAGTCACGGCTCCACACAGGGATTCCCCCCTCCCCTCTCTGATCCTCTAGCGCTGAGTGGAGGAACGAATGGGGGAGGGGGTGAGCACAGCTGGCTCTGCTTCTAGATAGGCAGAACCAGCTGTCACTCACACAGCTATGTAGATCCAGACAGTATTGTCGGAATCTGTCCCGACTGCGGCGCTCTCAGTATATCGCGGGCAATAGTCACAGGAGGCGGTTAGTATATGTCCTCCCGTGACCCTAAAGAGAACTATGGGGAAAAACACTTACCCCATAGTTCTCTTTTAAATTCCTTCTGATAGTTACTGAAACCTCTTTAGAAGCTTTGTTATTGTATTTTTTTAATAACATGTTTGTAATCTTTAATTATGGTGATGAATGGTCTTGTTTATCAATATGCTGATCACATTGAATTGTTAGAATGTGTGCTTTGTAAATTTGAGGCCAATTTCAACAAAAAGATCAAGTTTGTTAAAATCACCCACTTGTACAGTGTGTATAAAAAGAAAGCATTGTTGGTCTAAAGAAAAACAATATACAGGATGTGTCTTTCTTCTGTATTATAAGTAATAATAAAGTTATAGCTACATGAATAGGTCCATGGCTGAAATGTGACTATGCCTCTGGAGTTAGCATATTTAGAGGAAAAATGTCTGTTGCCATTAATGATTACAGCTGCCACTTTACTGGTAAAAAATGTTCACCTAAAAAAATACAATAAAGTAATAAAATAAAATAAATAGAAAAGAAATAGTCAAAATAGAATATAAATCGAATATACATAAATAGAAAAAAAATGCGGGGCTCCTCCCACAAATCCGGCCAGTAACTGGCCTCAAACATAGTTTTCATTCATATGTTAAATAATTCTACCTGCTTTATTTCTTTTTTAGTTTTGTACTTTTTTTTCCATCAGTTAATTTTAAAAATAAATGGCATGGTGGTAAAAAAAAAAAAAACAGTGCTATTATTATTATTATTCAGGATTTATATAGCGCCAGTTTGTGCAGCGTTTTGCAATATAAGAAACACATTACAGTTACAATACAAATCAAGACAAGATGATAAGGAGGGCCCTACCCATGAGAGCTTACAATCTAAAAGGGAGGGGCAAGTGATACAAAAGGTGGTGCTGTGGAGTCCTACTGCCCGAAAGACGTAATTTTCTAGAGGCAGGATGTTAATGTCTTCCCCTTGAAACTGTATCATTCTGATCTGCCTCCATGCCAGAAAAGATTTTAGCTGCTAGACATCCCCCTCTTATCCTTGTATAATTTCACAATAAAAAAATGTTAATTGCCTTTGCTCTCCCTGAATTTTTGGAACATGTCTATTTCTCTGTATTTATAGCAAACAGTCCATTCTGCTGCTTTAGATGACTCTTCTCCTGGCTGATGGGCGACCTTTCAACTGCTTGAGTCACGAAAATCCAGGTCCGGTGTTTTCATTTGATGCAGTCGTGCTGGAACAGGATGACTGACATATCCAGTTTATTTTTGTGCCAGCGTGATGCGGACAGTAAGCCACACAGGGCTGGGGGAAAGCCCTTCAGTAATCTGATGATGGCTAATGGGCGATCGGTTGGGAAGCGTGGAGTTAAATGGTCAGGAGTGAATGGGGGGAATGAGGAGACAGAGGGAGGGAGGGGCAGAGGGAGAGAGAGAATAGTGTGGGGAGGCATGAAGTGAGGGAGAAGTACAGAAGTGAGGGAGGGACCTGTCCTACAGCCCTACAGCCTGGGACTCAACATAGAGACAGAATGAAGCTGACAGTCAAATAAATAGAAGCCATGCAAGACTAAAGTGGAGAGCACCCTGAGCTAGGTGTGACATATAGGAGACAGCCCAGGCACTTCTGAAAGGGAGGGTCTGACACTTGTCAGCCAGCGAAAGACCACTGCCAAGTTATATCCTGACAGCATGCTGCTTGCAGTCTATTGAAGCTATGTGCTTTAACTAGAGGCAATCCATTAAGGCTATGTGCTTTGACTAGAGGAAGTTTATTGAGGCTATGTGCTTTGACTAGAGGAAGTCCATTGAGGCTATGTACTTTGACTAGAGGCAATCCGTTGAGACTATGTGCTTTAACTACAGGCAATCCATTGGGGCTATGTGCTTGAACTAGAGGCAGTCCATTAGTACCTGTAGAAGAACAACTGGACAACCCTAAGGAGAACCACAAGAAGATAGATGCAGATTCAAGGTAACTAGAGGTGGGGTACACCTGGCGTGTATCCCTGTGTCTGCTGAGATGTCCAGGTTGCTCCTGCTCCTCCTTTTGCTCCTCAACTTTGTGGCACTGATGCCAGCCGATGGGCCCCCAAGTTGCCATGAGGTGCGCGCAGCATTCCAGCTCCAGCAGGTCGGGAGAGGACGACTGGTGCCCGAGGTACCTGTTGAGGGTGAGTGTTCCATGCCCACCATCTATTTGCTTTAATTAAAGATGCTTTGTGCATGTTGTGCTTGTAGTGATGGTATTGAACACTGTCCTAAAATAATAGCTAATATTGGGGCCAGAGGGCTTTATTCAGGGATGTGTTGAATGGTATTCAGTCTGTTATATGCTTTATAGTTCTAAAAAATGCCATATTTATATAACCACATTGATACAGAGCGAATAGTGACTGTCCATGTTGGGACATTGTACATACATAGCTCTGTTATAATCTCTGCCTTGTAATAAAACACATTTAATTAATTGTCATTGATGTGCCTATTCAGTAGGATAAAGTACAATGTGCAAAATACAGTAACTCATTTCAACCAATTTCTTTGTATTATTATAAGCAATGGAAAGTGATATCTGATTGCCTAGAAATATTATTATAGATTATATTATTACACTTTGCAACGCCTTATAGAACAAGTAAGGCAGAATTCTTGTATTCATCATTAGTGTTCGGTGTGCTTACCGTGCTGTGTAGTTATCTTCGGTAATAGGATTAAATGTGGATCCTCTGTGAGCAGTTTATACAGTCAGATTATGTGATGGGTGCAGAGCAAGCAGTGTCTGTCAAGGGTTATGTTTGGCTACTTTTTTGCCATTGATCTTCCTGGTAGACTGTCATACAAAGCCCAGTATCACCCTGTAGTAGCATCATATTGTCAACAGCACATATTAGCCATAGACAGGTAGATGTTTCTCCTAGAATGATAGGCGGGGCAACATCTGTCATCTCCACCCTACCAAGACCTCCCATCTTGTCCTTTTGCAGCATCCACCTTTTTTATCCATTTGTTGCCATGAGAAGTTGGAAAATCTTTGTGTGCAATAATGAGCACTTCTGAAATCCAGGCATACGCAGCACCACCTCCTCAAGAATCTCTATACAGCCCAATTCGATCTCATCAATGCTCAAATCAGACTCATGGGTATGGTCACCTTTAGGGTTGCTTCACACTGTTTATAGTGGTGCACATGTTGGTGCAACGTGTGTTTTGGGTGCACACTGTCAAATCGCACTGCATATATTTAAAATAGACCCATTAATTATCAGTACAGTTATCATACGATGTACGAATGACTCGAAGAGTGCAACCCTACGGGCTCATTTGCGTCCAGGATCATCCCTGAACCCATATAACTTTCAGACTTGCGTACAGCTGGGGAGTCTGTCAGTTTGTCATTGACTTGGGTCAGGCTGCTGGCTGCGGCTGTACACAAACACCTATGACTCTCGGGTGCAGAAATACACCCCTTCTTGATGGTGTATGGCCCTCTGCAGCTGTCTGGATATGCTGTCTTAATGATGGTAAGAGCGGGGAAGTTAACATTGGCATCTGTGTGCGCTCTTGTACTATACCTGCAAGATGCAGAGATGTCCTCTAGGTACAGGTGAAACTCGAATAATTAGAATATCGTGCAAAAGTAATTGCAGTAAGTGCTGCAAAAGGGGCCCAAACCAAGTACTGAGTACATATGCATGCGTGTACTTTTCAGAGGTCCGATATTGTTCTATGTACAATCCTTGTTTTATTGATTGCATGTAATAATCTACTTTTTTGAGGTTGTGGATTTGGGGTTCTTGGGGTTTTCATGAGCTGTAAGCCATAATCATCACAATTATGACATATCACGGCTTGAATTATCTTGCTTTGCATGTAATGAGTCTATCTCATATATTAGTTTCACCTTTTAAGTTGCATTAGTGAAATAAATGAACTTTGCACGATATTCTAATTATTCGAGTTTCACCTGTATAGTACAAGAGCACCCACAGACTTATTTCACTATAACAAATTCCTGGTTGTCATATAAGTAAAGTTAGCATATCTCTTACTTTCTGTGCTTAGATTAAAGTGTTCCTAAACCCCAGTACAAAAATGTAATATATTGTAGCTAACAAGACCTTAGATATGGTCACTGCATTCACTTTAATTTTCCAGGCTGAGAGCATTTTCAGCAAGTACAGAGATACCTGTTGATCTTACCAGAAAGTTTGTGTCCTTGTAACTTACTGTGTGCGGAAAAGAAAGCACACAGATCCACCATATAATAGAGATGAACAAAGGCTGACATGTTTGAAGTCCAGTCTGTGTGACAACCATGGCTGCCACCAGAGATACAATAGAAAAATGAGTGTAGCCACCAAAGGACTGGAAGTGTGCTATTCACAGGATTACCAGGTAAAGAGAAAAGTAAATAAGCCTGGAAAAAGAAAACTAACGCAGCCACTAAATCTAAGGACTGGTATGCTGCAATATATACCATATTTGGTTTTGGGTTTGGATACACTGTAACAGAGCACTATGAACAGGGGCATCCCTACACTTTTTACCACCTGAGCCTGGGGGTTGTGCTGGCGGTGCACATTTTTGGGACCGGGGGTTTGTTGGTGTGGGAGTACCTCTGCCCACTGATGTCCCTGGTTGCCAGGAGCTGGGCAAGATGCCAGCCCGGGGGTCACAAGTTGCTAAGAGCCCTTAGCAACCTGAGATGCTCTGGCCGGAAAGGGGGCAACAGGTGTGCCATGTGACCCAATGCGATGCCGTCTGAGGCCAACGCCTCAGGCTTCTTCATTATAAGGACATCCCTGACTACGGATACTTCTTAGTGCTTTTAGCAATAAATTAAAGGATCAGTACATGGAAGACTGCCATTGGAATGTTATCTCAGTGGAGATGGCTGCACCTGTGTTCATATCACCAATCATTGTCACAAACATACGGTAACTTGCTTCATTTTAGACTATGAAGGCTGCAGCAGAATTAGTGAGACTCTTTGTTGGGTCAGAGGTGAAAACACTGATGTCTGTCTATTATAGCTTGGATATTGTATACCGTATTTTTCGCTCCATAAGAGGGAAATTACAGTGCGTCTTATGGAGCAAATATTCCCTCCACACACACGGCTCTCGCAGGGTGAAGTGTGAGCCACTGAGGGGGTTCGGAGGTCCGTACCTCACCTGGATGACACCCGACCGGAGGGTGACACCAGTCCACGGCGCTGAGTTTAGTCCCGTCAGGGCAACCGCCGCGTCCTGATCCTACAGGGCCGGCGTCATCTGATTCTCCTCCTCTCCTACTCCAGCTGTGTGGGCGGGCAGTACAGAGCGGCAGAGCTGTGACTCAAGGTGGCCATACACTCTACAACCATCGCAAGACTTTAGTCTTGCGATGGTTGTACAGGGATTAAAAAAACGTACGATCTGCCTATCTTGGACAGGCAGATCGCACTCTCGATCATCGCAAGCCCGCCCCCCTGAGGGGCGGGCTTCCGATGACCGCAATGCTGAACGGGCAGTGTGCGCGTGCGCACACCGGCCCGTTCAGCATTTATCTTCCGAGCACCGTTCTAACCAGCCGAGAATCGTACGATTCCCGGCTGGTTTTCGAACATGCTGGTTCGACAGAAGACGTGCGACCGTACAGTAGAAACGGTCGCACGTCTCCGTTCACACTGCTCGATTATCGTACGAAAAACCGATCGCATACGATTATCGTACGATAATCGTGCAGTGTATGGGCACCTTTATCGAGATAACTTTTTTCAAAACGGTGAGCAACAACTTGAATGCAATGGATATTAAAAGTATTAAAAGTAATTATTCCTGCTTTGCATAGGTCACTTCTTAGCGTTAAATATTTGTGATTTAAAACAATTCATCTTCGCACAACATTTAGAGTTGGTTCACATCAAATCCAGTGCTTTCTGACTTCTAAACCAGAAGTCAGGTCGATGGAGATCTCGACGAGTTGGAACTTTCGACAGAACACCGGCTCTTTCATCAACCTGTGGCTCTGTCCAGCTTCCAGCCCAGCTCACTGTCATCATTGGTTGCCGGGATGCCCTGGTTGGTGTCCTAGTGAGCTCTTGGCAAACAGTGACGTCACTGAGCTGATGTGGGACTGGACAGAGAGGCACGGCTCTAACACAGGCAATAGTTAGGGTAGGGACCAGCTCTAATCATCAGTGTGGGACTTCCTACTTTCCTACTACAGTTTAGTTATACTTTGACCCTACAGGCACAATTCTAGGTCAAATACCATCTCCGCTGCTGCTAGCTGTGGTTCCTCTCTCCGGCTCCTATGTCCTGTGGTGATTTAGGAGCTGTCAGAATGGACCACAGCGCATGGTAGAGGAAGCAGGTATTTAGCACAGGTATTCAGCACAATGTAAAGGGTTGGATACCTGCGCGGCTGGGGATCTGCTGCATGGTGGAGTTTTAAGACATGGGCCACCGGAATGGTACGCAGAAGCATCTCCTGTTGCCAAAAATGTTATAAGAAAGCTGATAATATTGATAGAGATTTCAGTTCAGTCAACAGGAACTTACAAGAACACTGGATTTATGGCAGGATGTATTGTACTTACCTTAATGAAAGAAAATGAATGCAGCCAGTACACATGAGAAGTGGTTATCGGCAATATATTACATTTTTGTCCATGGATTTAGATATGCTTCAGGATTCAACTTTCATCCTGGAAGGGGTGCAGAGCTAGAATTTACTACACAGGGATCTTTGTGCATTTTTACATCTGCACATTTGTTGAATTCTGTACCAAATGTAAAAAAGGAAATGATCTGGAAAATGTGGAATTTTGCCCATTGTGACTAATCTGGAGATTGATGTCAGTTCAGTTTTGTAAACTCTTTATTTAACCCGTGTTTACTACTTGATGTAAATACTATTGCAAAGTAGGAACTTATAGAATAAGCCCCCGTTCACACTTGAGCTTGGTCACACATGTGTATGTGCGTTTGTACATTCATTCATGCGTTTTCATTCATAGGCTTGAGTATTTTTGTTTTAGCCAATGGAAAGCTGGTTACTAGGAGGAAGAGGAGACGGTTATTATGCACACAATAGCACAAATTGTTGTTCAGGTGCTCCCATTGTTCCAAGTCTATGGGGTTCAAAACACGTGATTCTGGACGAAAAAAGCTCAAGTACTTTTTTTGCAGTGATGCTCAGGTGTGAACCGACACCATTCAATATAATGGGAATCTGCATGATGAGCGTTGTCGCGCTTTGGCATACACGTGGCAAATATCTCAGATGTGGAAGGGGTCTAGAAGAACATGATACACCAATATGCAAACATTGTATTCAATGGATTGTTGGGTAAATTGATTTAAAGTACTCTAAGTAAATGAAGCAGTAAGCATGTAAAGATAAATACTGTCATCTTCTAACTTAGAATTAACAACGGCGGCTATAAATAAATGTTTTGCGTACTATTTTGTCTAAATGAGCTCTATTACATGTGTGCATAATAGTTCATATTAACCCCTTGATGACCAGTGACGTACAGTGTACGTCACTGGCATCGAACCCGTTTAAACAGACTCCTGGTGGCTTTTGCTGCCGCAACTCTTTTTACGTTTGTAAGGCCGAAGGCCGGCTTCACAATAGAAGTGATTCTGCCGACTCAGCTGTCTCCAGATCGCTTCTACGGGCCGGTAACACCCCCACCGTGTTTACCGGGCTCCGCTGCCCCTCCTAAGGGCCCGTGACTTGCATCTCGGGTGTCGGTGGGAAGCTGGGGAGAAGAGCGGCGAATGTTCGTTCACTGATCTCCTCCCCGCACTATGGGACTGTGAGCGATGCAGATGACATCACTTCCGGTCAAATAGCTGTCATTGCTGGGCTTCTGTAGCTCAGCAATAAGCTTTTGAAGTGTGATCTGCACTTCAATAGCTTATTTCAAGTGTAAAGGTGACACTAGGGGTCTTTAAGACCCCCAGTATCACCTTAAAGAGGACCTGTCACCACCAATATGCTATCACATGGGGGGCTTGTAAGCAATTAAATGATAGCAATTAAAGTAAAAAAAATAAAATAACAACAGTTTTTAACATTAATATTAAATGAAATAATTATAAAACTAGCTATTGCACCCGCCCTCTGTTGCTGTCAATCACTAGAGGGGATGGAGAACTTCAGGTCCCCTCTGCTGATTGATAGCAGCAGTGGGTGCAATAGCTAGTTTGCTATTGGCTATTGCAAATTGAAATAGCCAATAGGAATGTAGCTATGCATTCCTATGGTGTTTTTTGTTTTTTTATTATTCTGACGGCAGCCAACGGCTCCAATGAAAAAAAAAAAGACAACAGAGCAGGGAAAGGTTTACTCTGCTCAATCGAGCAGAGTAAAACTTTCCCGGAGAAAGTGTTTCTCTTCCGGGCGGCGCTATCTAATAGCGGGAGACTCCCGGAGCTTGGCCAGCTTCGGCTTTCACCTCGGCTCAGTCGAGCCGAAGCATATGCCTTCGGCTCGACTGATCCGCTCGGCCGACTTCGGGAGCTGTACGGGCTATAGTGATCAGTAGAACCGAAGGGGTCCTGGGGCCGAGCTAGCCGAAGGATCAGCCGAAGCTACGGCTAGATCCTTCGGCAGCTTAGTGAATAGACCCCCATAATGTTTGGGGGTTTGAAGTAATTTTCAGGCCTAAAATGTGGATTATATCATGGGTGCAAAAAATGGAAAAAAGGCCTCAGTCATGAAGGGGGAACCTTGAAGTAAATTTGAACAAGGCGTGTGAATAGCAATGACATTAGATCTGGAGTTTACAAGCCTATAAACATGATGTGCGTTGTATGAATGTGTCACTGAGCCAGTAAAATGGCTTGCAGTGCTTTCTACTATTGTAACTGTTTGTTTTACTTGTTCGGTTTGTAAATATGGACAGTTGTTTATTTTGGCTATTGCACTATGAGGCTGCTAACCATATGGAGGTGTAGGCGTTACAATGAAGCTGTTTACAGGGTGTATTCTGACTCCGATTGTTGTGGTAGCGAAATATATCCCTTGCTGAGACCTCTATGCCTGGCCTGTATAAGCAGATATACTCACTGCGGACAATCCTTGTCAGATAGCTGAACTCGTCAATACCGATTCATTCAAAAGAGGTGTTTATTCTTAACATCAAGATTACAGCAGATGATAGGAACAGCAGATGAATGGTTATAGTATTGTGCGGTCAGAAAATGATGCCTTTCCTTCGTACTGTGCAGATTACATGTGTGTCCTTGTTACATGTGGCTTCTAACTGTGGCCATGACACAGGAAGTACTGCACACAGGAAGAAGGAAGGGGCGTACGCTAGGGGAAAATACATCGTCACATGAGGAATAATTACAGAAAAACATGTACATTACAACAAAAGGCCACTAGATGGCAGCATAGGATAACACATGGATTTAGCTATGAGAAAATAGTTAGGCAAAACACACTATGTAAAACTTCTATCTATATTAACTTCTATAACATATTCTATGCCCCATTGGGGCGGCACAGGGTGCCTGTATACAAACATTCATGTCCATGTGCTTCTGCACTTTGGATGCACTGTAGTGTGACCTGCTTTTATGTGTAGGCCACTCCCTGTAGCTGTTTGATGTGTCATATAAAACAGAGCTCTTTTTTCTTCTTTATGTTTATTTATTTTGTCTTCTGTTAGACATGTTTTTGGGCAGTTTTTAAGAAAAAATGATGGCTGCAGGCCTCATTTTGTTAGGTACATGCATGGGTTTAGGCTGCCAAGACCCAAAGTAGTATCCTATGGTTTCAGACTGTCAGTAACCAAAGTAATATCCCATGGTTTTAAGCTGCGACTACCCAAAGTAGTATTCCATGGTTTTAGGGTGTCACTACCCAAAGTAGTATCATGGGGTGTCGGGGTGCCACTAACTAAAGTAGTATCCCATGGTTTCAAGCAGCTACTACCCAAAGTAGCAACCCATCGTTTTAGGGTGCCACTGCCCAAAGTAGTATCCCATAGTTTTAGGGTGCCACTACCCAAAGTAGTATACCATGGTTTCAGACTGTCACTACCCAAAGTAGTATCTCATGGTTTTAGGGTACCACTACCCAAAGTAGTATGCCATGGTTTTATGGTGCCACTAACCAAAGTAGTACCCTATGGTTTCAGGCTACCATAACCCAAAGCAGTATCCATGGTTTTAGGGCGCCACTACCAAAAGTAGTATACCATGGTTTTAGACTGTGACTACCCAAAGTAGTATGCCATGGTTTTAGGGTGCCACTAACAAAAGTAGTATGCCATGGTTTTAGGGTGCCACTAACCAAAGTAGTATCTCATGGTTTTAGGGTACCACTACCCAAAGTAGTATGCCATGGTTTTAGGGTGCCACTAACCAAAGTAGTACCCTATGGTTTCAGGCTGCCATAACCCAAAGTAGTATCCATGGATTTAGGGCGCCACTACCGAAAGTAGTATACCATAGTGTTGCAGAAGTGTGGGGTAAAGCACCTTACTCCCATTGCAGTGCCAATAGTGTTTAAAGGCCGTACAGTGCATCTTCCTTGTAGTGTCATGCTGTGCCATGCATTGTGGCGTGCTTCATTGGGAAAAAAAGTGCAGGTATCTTTTTTGTTCTCTCTGCTGCATGGTTGCCTCTTTAAATAAATAAGCTGCCATAGGGCAACACCTGGAAGTATACTACATAACGTGATAACGGATAGGCGTTAATGCAATTCACCGGAGTGGACTGGTGTGTATGGGCCCTCTGTGTAATATAACACTTTTGGTAGATAAATAGTGCTTTTTTTAAAAAGTCTATAGATCAGACAAGAAAGAAGGACATTGAAGGAGGAAACAGGGACAGATGGATTTGGTTCTGAAAGATGGATAGTAGGGAGCTATTCTCTATTCCTTTGGTAGATCATCCCCATAGTATCAGCCAGGAAACTTGCCGTTTCTGAGGAGGTCAGCAATGGCAGCATACATAGTCAGGGCTGGTCTTCTGTAACCTTGTGCTGCTTTACAATTAAAGATATCTCATGTGGATGAGCCTTGATTTGCCCATCCTGCATACCTCTATTGTGGCATATCTAATTTAGAGGTGAGTGAAGGAAATGTGTTGAATGCAGGCATGCACAATACCCCTGTAGGTCATGGATACAGAAGCTAGGAGTGGGATAAGAGAAAGTATAAAATAAATATGAGCTCTCACCACCCTCATACCATAATAATATATCACACATTTCCATCTTAAGATGCTTCACGGTATATTGACGTTCCCTATCATCCCAATAAATCATTCCTGCCTTAGACAGCTGAGCCCAACGCTTCTTTAAATATGGCAAAAGTCTACCGCATGCTGTAACATGTGGCTCTACAGCTAGAAAATGATTAAGCATGAAATAGCACAATATATTTTTTACACTACATGTGGTAGGGAGTTTGACAGCTGAGTGTTAAAGCTGTACTCAAGTCAAATATAAAAGGCACAAATATATGCAGCTTTGTATTCATCAATATAACTTTCAATGTTTTTTTTTTAATGCAAGCAGTCTGAATTTAACTTAGTATGAGCCTCTTGCAGTCCCTGTACAGCAGAGCATAGAGAGGGTGAGGGAGAAGCAGCTCAAGAAGCCAATCAAATGTGCTGCAGTGCAATGAGCATGCTGATAGGTGTCGAGAGCAGAGTGACAGAGAGATGACATTGTAAGTGTATTGCTACTTTCACTGCCCGGTCACAGGGTGGGGTGGGCAGAAGACCTATAAGTAAAATTGGAGCTGAGAAAGGACAGGTCGTCTTCTCTGCCAGGAAGTATTGTGTCTTGTGGCAGTACTGTAAAATCTCAGGACCAGATGGAAAAAAATACAAATCCTTTGGTAGGTAAAACACATAAATTTGGCCCTGAATGTATGTAGTACATTTGCACTGCAAACAGCCAACAAGCAGGTATGGCATTGATGGCTCCCCTGTAGATTTACACTCTCATTTACATATATTACATTTATAGACTGCATTCATTAGATTAGACATTGGATGACTGTGATGCCGGGAGCTGATTGATTCTGAGCTGTTGCATACATGCAGCAATAAGTAATAGGTAAAGCATGCCTCCCTCCTTTCACTAAGCATTTCTGACAGCCCAAGGATTGTTTGGGAAGGCAAGACGTGATTGATTGGGTTCCCTCCTCTCCAATCATTGAATCAATGTCAACGCTGTATCCAGAATACTAAGAGACGCAGACAATAGCTGGTGTTACGGTGAAAATCCCTCATCAGGGTTTACCCAAATAGCAACTCCAGCAATAAATAAAATCACTGAACTGCTTATGTTATCTTGCAAACACTGCAGTCAGAAAGTCTACACAATTTACTTTAATGTGAGTGTTATGTAATCATTTGCCGCCTGATTCCTCAGGCTTTTCACTGTCCATTCATCAAATGATTCTGTGCCAGGCAACTGCCGTTCAGTGCCCCAGTGGGTAGGCTTGCAGAGCAGTGCCATGCCAGTGAAACCCGAAGACACTTTCATGTCCAAAGGCTGATTTAGGGCCAGTCAGGGTGTAAGAATAATGTCATCTAGCATGGTGGCCAGGCTTAGAGGGTGAATGATGAAAATGCCTCACTGGCGTTGACTCGCTGGCATTGACCTGCTGTGTTAAAAGCAACATTTTTATGTTTGACGCCATCAGTTCCTTTGAGGATGCCAGATCTGGTCACAACAAAACAAGTGGGCACCACGCTAGTCTTCTTACCAGTACTATGGTAGTAGATACTCACTCTACCAAAACAATATAAAAAGCTTTTTCTTAGAGATACACTTTCATATGTGTATCTTTATCTGTAACATCAGAAAATATTGATGGAGAGGTGGTGAGACTCTGGTCTTATTACAATGAGACAGTGTGCGTAGAACATATACCGTTTTTTTTGTCCCTGACTGAATACAAAAAAAATGTAAGCAGCTTTTATGTAAACTACTTAGAAGATGACATTTGCCCTTGCTTGCACTATTCCAGGCATTTTTGGGTTGGTAATTAAACTCAAGAGGTGGGTAAATCTGTTTTGATAACTAGGAGGCAGGCAGAGTGGAAAAACAAACATTCTTAGCATATTTTCTTTTTAGGTTGAATGTTTTATTAGAAAAATACCACATTATGGCCACTTAATGGAGCTGAGAAGCAGGAAATAAATATGCTCCTCAGCTTCAACTAGTGGCCATAATGTGGTATTTTTCAAATGTTACATTTGACCTGAAAAGTAAATACACTGAGAACATTTGTTTTTGCCTCTATTCTCACAGAATGATCATTCACAGAGATGTGTGGGTGGAATGGCTCTGCAAATTGTTTATAGTAGATCCCAATGAATCATCAGAGGAAGTAACCCTGACTACTCTGTGTATAAAGTATCATGGAAAAACCCTTTACACTCAACTGCAGGTTACCAAATAGAATAAATAGGAAGTCTGTGATGCATGTTGGTAAATTATGATAGTGGCAAATATACAGAATGTCTTTTTCTATTAATTACATCCAAAAGTAAAAAATGTACATATGTATACAGATAAATTAACGTGCTTAAAGTATTAGTACATTATGTGATGTGCCCAAAGTTTTGACATTCTGTATATTTAATGAGAAAAATAGGTTGGCTACCATTGATTACTCTTCCAGAGAAGGCTGTTTGCCTGACTATCATGCTAATCCTGAGGGTTCAATACTTTCTAAGTCTCAAAGGCACTTCACATGGGCGGTCTGATCAGGTCCGCTTCCCAATTTTATAGGGGGTCCAGATCGGATGACCAATGCTAGTCTATGAATATGGGCAGGCGTTCCGTTTACACCCAGTTACCCCCGACTCTGGTCAGGTGCGGAAAAACAACATAACAGTGTTCCATTTCGCCAGACCTGATCGTGCCAGGTTGGGTTTAATCTGATGTAAATGGACACATGTCCGTTGACATCCGACTCCCCATACAGCGACATGGGGGTCCGGCAGTTTTAGTTCTGGATGTACACGTATGTCACATCGGTGTCATCCGATCTGAACTGCTCCGATCAGGGGGGGGGATCCATGCACCGATCCCCTCCTAATCATCATGTGTGTAAGGGCCCTTAGTAGAAGCAAGCATGCAGATCAGAAAGCTGACTTCACTTGCTGCATACTTGCTCCAGGCCTGTGACTCTGAAAGTCAGAGAACACCCTAAAAAAAATGACAGGTCACCCATTTTCCCAGCACAGGTTTTATCCAGCAGACTTTAATGTAGAAGGATGTAGAGGGTGAGTTCAGCGAATGGTTTATAATTAGAGCTGAGCTCTGAGCAAAGATACTGGATATAAATAAGGGTGATGTCACATGGGCACACTGACACGTAACGCTTTTCATAATAGTAAATCGCTGCATGTGGTATGTAACATAGTGTGACATTGCTTTAATGTTTTTACCAAAGTAAAAATCTAATGATGCTGCCAGATACATGCTATAAGGGCCCATATACACTTCATTTTGCTCGTTAATACAAAGCATGGTATATGTGTGATACCGTTCTCTTTGAAAGGCACCCTGAAGCACAATACAGTAAGGAACATAACTTAGATGTCAATGCTCTGTGCGTTTTTGTGCACTGCATTACTAAAAATGCTGCAGGTACTTTTTTGTGCATTGGAGTTTGTAATTCAGTGAATAGGATGCCTTAACGCGGTTTGCATCATCACGTGATAAAAAGCATTTGTTATCGCACATGGAAAGGTGTTAATGGGTCCTTACTGCAGTTAATAAATCTGCTTTCCTACATCACATATCGGAAGCACTCTAATGCTGACCACACACAATCCAATCTGATTGCTCCAACTCTTTTAGGGGCCTCACACTAGCCCATCCGCAAAAACGCTGTTTTAGCGGACTGGCTAGTGCGTTGTGACAGCTTCAGAAGTATGCATTGTATTGCGTCACTGTTTCCATTTTTTAAAACTTTATTGGTAGTGTACAATGTGTACACTCCATTCAGCATTTAGGTCCAAGCACAGCATCGTGGTGTGCTGATCTCTGTGCAGGGACTTGAATGAAGTGTACACATTGTACACTACCAATAAAGTTAAAGAACAGAAAAAATGTAAACAGTGACCCATGTTGGCATCCAGTGCTCTGCAAATAAATGTAGCATGTTTAAATTTTCCCCCAGCGCACTACCCATCACATCTGGTGCGAATGGGACACACAGAAAACAATTGTTTTGTATGTGTCCTTGCGGTGACCTGCGATGACCCGGTGCAGTAAATAAAAATAAAAAAATGTGTGAACGGACCCTTACATAGCAACTATGTAGTTTGAGGGCCTGGTTGGATATAAACTCAACTGATTTATTAGGTATGCCCTCATGCTGCACACAGTCATTGGTGAATCTAATGGAGATTGCACAAATATTGTACATATAGGTTGAAGCATGCGTGGCCCACTTAGAAGTGAAGCTGATGCAATGATAAGATTTACTTTTACCTTCACATCACCAATTCAGAGATCTTCAGAGGCAAAGTATGGCTCCTGGCTTATCTCTATGTGTTTGGTATGTTAGATGGTCCCATTTATATTGCTTTATGTACTCTATTCCTTGGTCGTGATGAAGGGGGAGCTGTGAGCCCCTGAAAGGCATTGGCTATATCCTGTAACCGGTTGTAAAGATGAATAAACCTTTACTGGACCTAGTACTAACCTCCAGCAGGCTCATTCTTATATATACTGTTATAGACATTAGGAAATGATTGTGGACAACTACAGGAAATGGAAATGTGACAGCACCTGAACATCTCTGGAGCAGGGGCCACAGAAGTAAAAAGAGATCTTTACAATCAGGTTTGTTCAGCGACTTGTAAAGAACAGAGATGATGTACAAAGTGCTGTAACAAATATAAAACATTCAGACTTAGGGCTGGTTCACACCACAAAGTCCCCGTTCCAGAGCGTTCGGCCTCTGGAACACACTGGATGACATTCCAGCCAGCTCTCTGCGTTCAGGTATGGGAGGGGGCATGGCAGTGCATTGGACGCAATGGCACTGCAGCCACGCCCCCTGCCCGCAGTGTGATCGCCCGCACCCGGAATGCAGGCGCGTTAGTGCCTGCGTTCCAGTCCAATGCAATCTGCAAAAATAGTTCTTGCAGTATTTTTGCAGATCTCACTGGACCGGAATGCAGGCACTAATGTGCCTGTGTTCCGGGTGCAGGCAATCGCACTGCGGGCGAGGGGCGTGGCTGCAGTGCCATTGTCTTCAAATGTAAGCCGGCCGGCTCCCTGCATTCACAGAACACAGGGAGCCAGCCAGCCTGCGTTCCAGTGCGTTCCAGAGGCCGAACGCTTTGGAGCGTGAGCTTTGTGGTGTGAAGTGGCCCTCAAAGTGATATTAAAGTCAAAGTGTTCTTAAACTATTTCAAATGCTCATAAAATCACTTACAATGGATGCTGCTTGCTGTTTAAAAGTTTTAGTTTGTTGCAGAATCAGCTGGTCCCCTGAGCACTGGTCCCGATATCCTGTATTAGGGTGGCTCATTTCCCTTGCAGGGTCCTTTGGAGCCACCTTTGTGTGTGCTAGTAAGCTGTGTGTGTCTCCACAAACACACAGGCACAAGCCAAATCTCTCCCTTCTTCCCCTCCTCTAATCTTCAAGGCAGTAGATGGAGAGCTACTGAAGACTGCTCTGTCCATTGTGATCTTGTACTGGCAGGAATTCCAGGCTGTCTCTTTCTATGGACGCAAGAAGTCTTACCCATAGTGCCAGCCAGGAGGCACGCACAGGTGGCTTCATAGGACCCTAGAAGGGGAAGGAGCCACCCTAAGAGCAGATATTAGGACCAGGGCCCAGGGACAAGTTCAATAAAAAGGAAGAGGGAATACAAAAAGGAGCAGCAAAAAACTGTGTTATTTCAATAACACCTGCAATCATTTATAAAAATATAAGCTTTAATATCACTTTAATACTACTTTCAGTTTACTATAGTCCAGAATTTTGTAGTCCCCCCCTTGTGATATAAATGTGATTTGCTTGTGAAAGTAAGAGCTTTCACAAGCAAATCACATTTTGAAAAGGGTCAGAGAAGTCATTGTAGTTGCTAAAATGCTTGGCGTTGCTTGGAAAATATTTGTAGCAGAAATCTGTTCATTATTATATAAAGGCATCCATCTGCCAAATGTTTTGTATTCCGGACTGTGGGTTCAGGCTGATGGGGGAATGACCCGGGCCGATCATGTTTGCCCATTCCAGGATCTGTACAAATAACCCAGTAAGTTCAGACAATATAGGAGCAGCTGCTGCTCTGTGAGATAATCTTAGTAGCAGCCTGCTATTTCTCAGCTCCGCTCCTGTAATATAACAGATACAGCACTGGTTGCATTTAGATCCTTCCAACATGATCCATCAACATGGATGCCTGGCAACAATCTAGAGAAAAAAAGATGTGTTACTTGTCCAATGGCGATGGGGGAGCTGACAATGTAGGCTCTGCAGATTCAATACCTAGTGTGCTATCTGCTTCACTCTACCGAGTCGGAAACAGAGTGGATATCTAGAAACATGGTCATCCACATACCTGTTGTGGAACCAAATACCACTGTGTCTCTATCCTCCTCCTTTATTATCCATCTTTTTGGTCTCATGATGTTATAGTGTTCATCTAAAAACTTTATCTCTTCATTTTGTGTTATTTTGAAAAGCCAGTATAAAGAAAAGTAATGGTGAAAAAACATTTCTGGGTTCAACCAATCATTTTTGGCATATCAATTCTTAATGGTTGGCATAACTGGGGCTGAGGCAGGGTTTGGGCCATTGCCTACATACATTGTGCTGGAAGGTGTCCCACTTTCTCATCTCAGAAAGTTGGGAGGTACACATCCACGTCATGTAAAGATCTGTGCCTGCATCAAGTGCTCAGCGACCGATCGACTGATCTCTGAGTACCAGACACTCTGAGTACCAGACAAGTTATTTTCTTTGTTATTTTTTTCCATCTCCTGGGGCCCATCAATCATTTCTGGCTAATTTGCTAGAGGAAGTTTTCATCCTCATTTGTGGTCAGAAAAATTATCTTTTCTCTGCAGTTTGCAATATACAATTTCTCGGACCTTTAATCTAGAGCAGCTTTTCTTAACCAGGGTGCCGTGCCAAGCTGGGGTGCCTTCTGGCTTTGTTAGGTGTGCCTTCAAATGTTTGCTAAAGGGGGGACTCTGATGTGAGGGGTGTTTTCTGATGTATAGGGGCACTTATGATGTTTAGGGGACGCTCCTGATGTGAAGGGAGCTTCTGATATGAAAGAGGGCTTCTGATGTAAGGGGGTTCTGATGTAAAGGGGGCACTT
>NW_017306442.1:646642-652250 GCF_000935625.1 Nanorana parkeri | reverse complement strand
TGTGGGGGCGCTTTGTATGTAGGGGGGGGGGGGGCTCCTTAAGTGAAAGGGGAGGCTATTAATGTAAAAGTGGGGCTCCTGATGTGAAATTGGAGCTTCTGATATGAAGGGGGGACTCTAATGTGAAGCGGGAAACTTCACGTTGTTTTTTGGTGGGTTTTTTGCCTGGGCTCCTCCTTTTGAAATCCAAAATGAATGGGCTGATCTACCGCCACTGTGATGTCACATTGCAGGGATGTGAACGGAGCCATAGATTTTGGTATTCTGAAGCAGATTGTATAACCAGATTGTAGCATGTATGGCATCGTATGACATTCATATACTCCTTTTATTTACTCCATTTTGGTCTAATAAATACACAATTGAAAGTGTTTTGTGATATCTGTTTGATAAGCACAACAAATACCTGTTCATCAGAGCTGTACTGTGTCTTCTGTACACTCAAAAAGGCTATTTAGCCCTCCCAATTCTTATCATGGACTAAAAAATGATTAGCTTTTATGTTGAAGAGATTTCAGTAGGAGTGGTTGAGTAGTTTAGCAAATGGCAGTAGGCAGGGCTGACACCACTCCACAAAAATGTGGTGTGTTGTCAGCCCACAACAGGCCTTAAAGTTCAACTGAAGCCAAAACATTTTTTAGTTTTGAATGGACTACAGAGGGATTAGAACACCCGGCAGCGCAGCAATTGCCCCCAGGCACTGGTATGAAGGAGGCGCCGGCAGGGCTGAATATCCCAGAGAGCAGAGGGCGGCAGGGATTCCTATGGCCTAGGACATGAACTTCCAGGGCGTCGGGCTCCCCCCTACCGGGACAGTAATCAGTGAGAGGGGAGAGCTGAACTCTCAGCCTTCCCTTTCAGCTGTCACAGGAGTTCCAGTACAGTGCTGTGCTAGAACTTTTGTATTGGAGGTGACCGGTTCAATAAAGAGAACCGGTCACCTCCAAATGCTATCACACAGGGGATTGTTATCTCCTGTGTGATAGCAATAAAGTTAAGTGAAAAAAAAATGTGAAATTTAAAAAAATTAAAATTGATAAAAAATGATAAAATAACAATTATGAAAAAAATACGTGAAAAAACCCCAATTAAAATGAAAATAAAAAGGTGATAAAAAGTAAAATATAATAAGATTAAGAAATAAAAAAAGTAACAAATAATAAGAGAAAAAATTATAAAAAAGTAAAAAAATTATAAGTTATACAAATTATAAAAAATTAAAAAAGTAAAAGATAATAAGATAAATATAAATTTTAAAAAGTAAAAAAAATAATAATAAATTAAAAAAATGAAAAAGTTATAAACAAGTTTAAAAAAATAAAGAAAAAAAATTGAAACTAACTCTGCCACCCCCGCCATCTGGTTGCCATTCTCCATTGGGGAGAAGGGGGCGCATAAAGGACGTGGCATTGGGGCAGCAGAGAGAAAAAACCCAGCCCTGGGCGCCAGTCTGAAGGGGGTACCACTAGCTACTGCGCCCTCCACTGCTCTGCCAGGCCGTCCACACTGAACTAATGCCTGCACTGGGCTCAGTAAAGTTATTCTGATGACAACCAAGCTTACATTATAACTCCCCCTTATTCTATCCAAAACTAAAAAAAAAAAGGTTCAGGTTTGGCTTTAGTTCTACTTTAGGAGCTGCATGAATTTCTGACAGGTCAACGGGTATTTTTCTCCTACTTTCAGGGTCTTAAGGGCAAGATATATCGTGTGAGTTACACAATATCACGTAAAACACACTTCGCATTGAAGTCAATGGAGACTGTTCACACCTTTGCGGTTTGTCGCACGGACGAAATCACCTGTCATGCAAAAAGGTGCAGGAGCTATTTTTGGGCGGTTTGGGTCCCATAGACATCTCAATGCATTTAAAACCGTGCGGATTTCAAAGAACAGTCGCACAAACGAAAACACACGACAACCGCTCACGAGCTTAGTCGCCTAGTTGTGAACCTAGCCTAAAAGGGATAAAACATACACGGCCTTAACAGACATTCACAGCATGTGTTTGCACATACTCATTGTGGCGTACAAGTGTGCTCAGTGTGTCTGATTGTTGCAATAGGTGCTTAATGAATTGCAATCAATTCACGTTTGACAGTTGCATGCCTCTGGATTGGTCAGACATAGACTCACATTGAAGCAATGAGGTTTTCTCATTTTTCTGTGTAATCTTGTTTAGTACACTGGGTGAAGACTGGGATATTTTGCTGGCAGAGTAAGGTTACGTGTGTCTAATGAATCACAGCAGAAATCTTTCATATTGTCAGTAGCGAGTGGACACAGTGCTTGATCCTCCATGTGTTCCACATGTCACAGACAGTGCCATCCTGGTGTCACTTTTCCGGCTCCAGTCTGAAAATAAACAGACTTGCAGATAGTGTCATCAGACATTAACCTTCTGACTATGGCCTGGGGACCGGGGTTTTTTGGGAATAGCCATTAGACTGTAACCATGGCAACTGTGAGTTTTGCTTTGACACTTTTTTGGCCATGTACGCCATTGCTCAGCCCCTTAACTTATTATTATTATTGGTTCCATATTAAATCTAGCTCCATGGATTTCTCTAACATAGTGGGAATGGACAAGGCTGCTGGAGAGCACTGGGAAACCACTACGCAGTACATGTCTGCCAAGTACATTCTTCATATATAGCACTATTTAGAAGTCTTCCATTTCCAGTCTGAAGGCGTCAGAAATAGTTTCAGTAGTCTCATTTAGAAAGGGAAGCACAACGTGGATCATTGTGCTTTGATAGCTCTAAACATATCTGTGTGATCGATATACTTGATTTAGGTTTCTTTTTCACTTAGAATTTACACGTGGTGTCTAAATAAACTCCTTAAAGTGGAAATTAACTCATTATGGACTACAGAATGATTAGCCTTTGTGTTGTAGAGATTTATCAGCGGCGGTGGTTGAGTGGTATAGCAAAAGACAGTAGGCAGGGCTGACACTACTCAGTTCACAGAAATACTGTGTGTTGTCAGCCCACAACAGGCTTAGAGTGCAACGGAAGCCAAAACTGTTTTTTTAGAGTGGAGAGGGATTAGAACACATGTCAAGTTTCTATTGCTGTCTGTGTCTCTGTTAGGGAGATTTACCCTCTCTATTTGTCCTGGTGACTGAAAGTTTAAGATAATCCCAAATTTGTTATCAGAACAGGACTATTTGGGAAGTCTGCCAATGACAACATTAGTTCTGGTGATCACTATGGATTTTCCTTACTTTGGAGGGTTTTCCCCTGACTTCCTCTTGTGGCCCTCAGATAGGAAATGAAGGGGAAATCTCCACAAGGGGACTACCACTTGGTAGTGCGCTTCTGTACTTTTTGTCTTTACATACAGAGGCAGAGACGGGCAGACGAGGATTTAATGCAGGACTGACAACACTGCTTGAAAATGCTGTACAGCAATTTGCACAGTTGTCTGCTGACCAGGGCCATTCTGAGGCGATTTCATTCAGGAAAGAGGTGTTGCTGACAGGGAATGGTCACTCACTGGTTCACTTGTCATTTGGGAAGGGGGAGTGGGGGGTAATGGGCAGCGGTGGACACGGACTGCACTGTCAGCGGCTCTGTCTCAGCTCACTGATGTCACTGATTGCCAGGAGCTTGGCGGGACGCAAGCTAGAGCATTTTGCTCAGCTCTAGGTAACCGGTGACATCAATGAGCTGGGTGGGACAGAGCTCTTAGCAAACTGGGACGCTGTGCCCCCCCCTATCCTCCCCTAAATGAGAAGCCGCCTGAGGCTGACTCAGGCTGCCACATTATGGGGACAGCCCTGCTTCTGACAGAAGAAATTTAGGAGCTGACTGAATTTCTGGCAGATATATTAGTGTACTTTCAGCATTCTAAAGGTGCCCATACACCTTGCAATCATCGTACGATTTTCATACAGCGCCCCCATCCTGCACCGACCATCGCACGGTTCAGTTAGCGGTCTTTAGCAGAAATCACCTGGATGAATTTCATTAATCGGCCGCACGGATTTTCGTTTGCGCATGAGCAGTGTTTTTTTTTTTTAGTCGTACGAATTTTGACGTACGGAAACACCACCAACCTTTGCGAAAATTGTACGATTGACCAAAGTTTTCTAGCATGCTGGAAAGACGAATGTCAATGACTGTACAATATTTGCGGTTGTAGACTCCCCATCAACCTTACGAATATCAGACGAAAACGAGATCGCAAACAAAAATCGGACGATATTCGTAAGGTGTATGGGCAGCTTTAAAGAGACAGAGACATGGGCAGGTTTTTCAGATATGCACTGCATATGTTCACTTCTTTGTTTTGCTGTGTATTTAGCTGTGTATCTGGAGTTCTGCTTTCATACATTAGCCCTTAAAGGAGAATTATGAGCTGAGTGCTTTTCACTCACCTCATAGTTCTAGCTGACCTGTTACAATGAAACTGTCACAGGTCGGCTCAGTAGATCGGGAAGTGAGCGAGCACATACTGGTGGTCGCTCACTTCTCGATCCTGTCACGGCTCACTGCCGTGACAGGGGTGGGGCTGGATTCCCCCCTCCCCGCTCCGATCCTCCAGCGCTGACTGGCGGAACGGACGGGGACGGGGCGGGTACAGCTGGCTCTGCCTCTAGATAGGCAGAGCCAGCTGTCACTCACGCAGCTGGGCGTATCCAGGGCGTATCCAGACATAATTGTCGGAATCCGTTTCAGCTGCTGCGTCTCAGTATACCGCGAGCAGTATAGGGTGACAGGAGGACGATTGTTTCTGTCCTCCCGTTACCCTTAGGAGAACTATGGGAAAAAGCCCTGACCCCATAGTTCTCCTTTAAAGCATCAATATGCCTCGTATCTGTGACTTTGTATAATGGAAGGTGCTGCCAACCCTTGCCAATGGTTTTAACTTTCTATTCTTTCTCTTCCCTTGTTGTGTGCAATAGAGTCTGATGTTCAGATCTGTGAGCAGAAGGCTCCGACATGCTGTACCAGGAAAATGGAGGAGAGCTACCTGGCTGCCGTGAAGAGAAAGCTGTCTCAAAATATCCAGGCTCTGAATTTTGAACTCAAATTCACCATTGTTGCACATTCGTCTGCCTTCCAAGGTGAGGAAATTACAGACAAAATCCTGTGTTGTCACAGCAAACCTTTTCAGTTTTAGGCTCATCGCTATCCAAGGGCTTTTGACCCAGATGCAGATTTAATTTGCCTCTTGAAATAGGTGCTCATGACAGTCACCTCAGTTTGTGCATTTACTAGATTATATTTCTATAGATTGTCCGTATCTATAGATATTTTCTATAGATTGTCCGTCAGCTGTCTATTTGGATTAACAACCACAGAGTAGTGACCAGAATGTGCCTGCACCTGTTCTAAAGCTTCTGTAGAAGGAAGGGGCATCTGGAGCTGGGTGGACCAGCACCTACATTTTCTAAGTTAACCCAAAATGCTAAAGTTCAGTTCAAGTTTTTTTCCGTTTTTTTTTATGCTTGTACATTATAATTACCTAGTAATTTCATCTTCTTAGTGTGCAGTTTAGATTCATGTGAGGTTTTACATTTTGCAATAACAAATAATCATTATTATTGTAATAATAAATATATGTATGTGTGTGTAAATAAATAAATATATATATATAT